>NC_086449.1:290338646-290506146 GCF_028390025.1 Pseudophryne corroboree
TCCAGTGGGGACGAATTGATAATCTGTGAGGAGGGGGATGTACACGGTGATATATCGGAGGGTGATGATGAGGTGGACATCTTGCCTCTGTAGAGCCAGTTTGTGCAAGGAGAGATTAATTGCTTCTTTTTTTGGGGTGGTCCAAACCAACCCGTCATATCAGTCACAGTCGTGTGGCAGACCCTGTCACTGAAATGATGGGTTGGTTAAAGTGTGCATGTCCTGTTTTGTTTATACAACATAAGGGTGGGTGGGAGGGCCCAAGGACAATTCCATCTTGCACCTCTTTTTTCTTTTCTTTTTCTTTGCGTCATGTGCTGTTTGGGGAGGGTTTTTTGGAAGGGACATCCTGCGTGACACTGCAGTGCCACTCCTAAATGGGCCCGGTGTTTGTGTCGGCCACTAGGGTCGCTAATCTTACTCACACAGTCAGCTACCTCATTGCGCCTCTTTTTTTCTTTGCGTCATGTGCTGATTGGGGAGGGTTTTTTGGAAGGGACATCCTGTGTGACACTGCAGTGCCACTCCTAAATGGGCCCGGTGTTTGTGTCGGCCACTAGGGTCGCTAATCTTACTCACACAGTCAGCTACCTCATTGCGCCTCTTTTTTTCTTTGCGTCATGTGCTGATTGGGGAGGGTTTTTTGGAAGGGACATCCTGCGTGACACTGCAGTGCCACTCCTAAATGGGCCCGGTGTTTGTGTCGGCCACTAGGGTCGCTAATCTTACTCACACAGTCAGCTACCTCATTGCGCCTCTTTTTTTCTTTGCGTCATGTGCTGATTGGGGAGGGTTTTTTGGAAGGGACATCCTGCGTGACACTGCAGTGCCACTCCTAAATGGGCCCGGTGT
Organism: Pseudophryne corroboree; assembly: GCF_028390025.1. NCBI lineage: Eukaryota > Metazoa > Chordata > Amphibia > Anura > Myobatrachidae > Pseudophryne > Pseudophryne corroboree. The sequence goes on from NC_086449.1 coordinate 290,339,499, forward strand.
TTGTGTCGGCCACTAGGGTCGCTAATCTTACTCACACAGTCAGCTACCTCATTGCGCCTCTTTTTTTCTTTGCGTCATGTGCTGATTGGGGAGGGTTTTTTGGAAGGGACATCCTGCGTGACACTGCAGTGCCACTCCTAAATGGGCCCGGTGTTTGTGTCGGCCACTAGGGTCGCTAATCTTACTCACACAGTCAGCTACCTCATTGCGCCTCTTTTTTTCTTTGCGTCATGTGCTGATTGGGGAGGGTTTTTTGGAAGGGACATCCTGCGTGACACTGCAGTGCCACTCCTAAATGGGCCCGGTGTTTGTGTCGGCCACTAGGGTCGCTAATCTTACTCACACAGTCAGCTACCTCATTGCGCCTCTTTTTTTCTTTGCGTCATGTGCTGATTGGGGAGGGTTTTTTGGAAGGGACATCCTGCGTGACACTGCAGTGCCACTCCTAAATGGGCCCGGTGTTTGTGTCGGCCACTAGGGTCGCTAATCTTACTCACACAGTCAGCTACCTCATTGCGCCTCTTTTTTTCTTTGCGTCATGTGCTGATTGGGGAGGGTTTTTTGGAAGGGACATCCTGCGTGACACTGCAGTGCCACTCCTAAATGGGCCCGGTGTTTGTGTCGGCCACTAGGGTCGCTAATCTTACTCACACAGTCAGCTACCTCATTGCGCCTCTTTTTTTCTTTGCGTCATGTGCTGATTGGGGAGGGTTTTTTGGAAGGGACATCCTGCGTGACACTGCAGTGCCACTCCTAAATGGGCCCGGTGTTTGTGTCGGCCACTAGGGTCGCTAATCTTACTCACACAGTCAGCTACCTCATTGCGCCTCTTTTTTTCTTTGCGTCATGTGCTGATTGGGGAGGGTTTTTTGGAAGGGACATCCTGCGTGACACTGCAGTGCCACTCCTAAATGGGCCCGGTGTTTGTGTCGGCCACTAGGGTCGCTAATCTTACTCACACAGTCAGCTACCTCATTGCGCCTCTTTTTTTCTTTGCGTCATGTGCTGATTGGGGAGGGTTTTTTGGAAGGGACATCCTGCGTGACACTGCAGTGCCACTCCTAAATGGGCCCGGTGTTTGTGTCGGCCACTAGGGTCGCTTATCTTACTCACACAGTCAGCTACCTCATTGCGCCTCTTTTTTTTTTTGCGTCATGTGCTGATTGGGGAGGGTTTTTTGGAAGGGACATCCTGCGTGACACTGCAGTGCCACTCCTAGATGGGCCAGGTGTTTGTGTCGGCCACTAGTGTCGCTTAGCTTAGTCATCCAGCGACCTTGGTGCAAATTTTAGGACTAAAAATAATATTGTGAGGTGTGAGGTATTCAGAATAGACTGAAAATGAGTGGAAATTATGGTTTTTGAGGTTAATAATAATATGGGATCAAAATGACCCCCAAATTCTATGATTTAAGCTGTTTTTTAGTGTTTTTTTAAAAAAACACCCGAATCCAAAACACACCCGAATCCGACAAAAAAAATTCGGTGAGGTTTTGCCAAAACGCGGTCGAACCCAAAACACGGCCGCGGAACCGAACCCAAAACCAAAACACAAAACCCGAAAAATTTCAGGCGCTCATCTCTAATTTCCAGTCTATTCTGAACACCTCACACCTCACAATATTATTTTTAGTCCTACAATTTGCACCGAGGTCGAGGCTAAGCTAAGCGACACAAGTGGCCGACACAAACACCTGGCCCATCTAGGAGTGGCACTGCAGTGTCAGGCAGGATGGCACTTCAAAAAAATTGTCACCAAACAGCACTTGATGCAAAGAAAAAAATATGCGCACCAAGGTGGCTGTGTGACTAAGCTAAGCGACACAAGTGGCCGACACAAACACCTGGCCCATCTAGGAGTGGCACTGCAGTGTCAGGCAGGATGGCACTTCAAAAAAATTGTCCCCAATCAGCACTTGATGCAAAGAAAAAAAGAGGCGCACCAAGGTCGCTGTGTGACTAAGCTAAGCGACACAAGTGGCCGACACAAACACCAGGCCCATCTAGGAGTGGCACTGCAGTGTCAGGCAGGATGGCACTTCAAAAAAATTGTCCCCAAACAGCACATGATGCAAAGAAAAAAAGAAGCGCACCAAGGTCGCTGTGTGACTAAGCTAAGCGACACAAGTGGCCGACACAAACACCTGGCCCATCTAGGAGTGGCACTGCAGTGTCAGGCAGGATGGCACTTCAAAACAATTGTCCACAAACAGCACATGATGCAAAGAAAAAAAGAGGCGCACCAAGGTCGCTGGATGGGTAAGCTAAGCGACACAAGTGGCCGACAAAAACACCTGGCCCATCTAGGAGTGGCACTGCAGTGTCAGGCAGGATGGCACTTCAAAAAAATTGTCCCCAAACAGCACATGATGCAAAGAAAAAAAGAGGCGCACCAAGGTCGCTGGATGGGTAAGCTAAGCGACACAAGTGGCCGACAAAAACACCTGGCCCATCTAGGAGTGGCACTGCAGTGTCAGGCAGGATGGCACTTCAAAAAAATTGTCCCCAAACAGCACATGATGCCAAGAAAAATGAAAGAAAAAAGAGGTGCAAGATGGAATTGTCCTTGGGCCCTCCCACCCACCCTTATGTTGTATAAACAGGACATGCACACTTTAACGAACCCATCATTTCAGCGACAGGGTCTGCCACACGACTGTGACTGAAATGACTGGTTGGTTTGGGCCCCCACCAAAAAAGAAGCAATCAATCTCTCCTTGCACAAACTGGCTCTACAGAGGCAAGATGTCCACCTCATCATCATCCTCCGATTCCTCACCCCTTTCACTGTGTACATCCCCCTCCTCACAGATTATTAATTTGTCCCCACTGGAATCCACCATCTCAGGTCCCCGTGTACTTTTCTGGAGGCAATTGCTGCTGGTGAATGTCTCCAAGGAGGAATTGATTATAATTCATTTTGATGAACATCATCTTCTCCACATATTCTGGAAGTAACCTCGTACGCCGATTGCTGACAAGGTGAGCGGCTGCACTAAACACTCTTTCGGAGTACACACTGAAGGGAGGGCAACTTAGGTAGAATAAAGCCAGTTTGTGCAAGGGCCTCCAAATTGCCTCTTTTTCCTGCCAGTATACGTACGGACTGTCTGACGTGCCTACTTGGATGCGGTCACTCATATAATCCTCCACCATTCTTTCCATGGTGAGAGAATCATATGCAGTGACAGTAGACGACATGGCAGTAATCATTGGCAGGTCCTTCAGTCCGGATCAGATGTCAGCACTCGCTCCAGACTGCCCTGCATCACCGCCAGCGGGTGGGCTCGTAATTCTTAGCCTTTTCCTCGCACCCCCAGTTGCGGGAGAATGTGAAGGAGGAGATGTTGACGGGTCACGTTCCGCTTGACTTGACAATTTTCTCACCAGCAGGTCTTTGAACCTCTGCAGACTTGTGTCTGCCGGAAAGAGAGATACAACGTAGGTTTTAAATCTAGGATCGAGCACGGTGGCCAAAATGTAGTGCTCTGATTTCAACAGATTGACCACCCGTGAATCCTGGTTAAGCGAATTAAGGGCTCCATCCACAAGTCCCACATGCCTAGCGGAATCGCTCTGTTTTAGCTCCTCCTTCAATGTCTCCAGCTTCTTCTGCAAAAGCCTGATGAGGGGAATGACCTGACTCAGGCTGGCAGTGTCTGAACTGACTTCACGTGTGGCAAGTTCAAAGGGTTGCAGAACCTTGCACAACGTTGAAATCATTCTCCACTGCGCTTGAGTCAGGTGCATTCCCCCTCCTTTGCCTATATCGTGGGCAGATGTATAGGCTTGAATGGCCTTTTGCTGCTCCTTCATCCTCTGAAGCATATAGACGGTTGAATTCCACCTCGTTACCACCTCTTGCTTCAGATGATGGCAGGGCAGGTTCAGGAATGTTTGGTGGTGCTCCAGTCTTCTGTACATGGTGCCTGAATGCCGAAAGTGGCCCGCAATTCTTCGGGCCACCGACAGCATCTCTTGCACGCCCCTGTCATTTTTTAAATAATTCTGCACCACCAAATTCAATGTATGTGCAAAACATGGGACGTGCTGGAATTTGCCCAGATGTAATGCACGCACAATATTGCTGGCGTTGTCCGATGTCACAAATCCCCAGTAGAGTACAATTGGGGTAAGCCTTTCTGCGATGATCTTCCTCAGTTGCCATAAGAGGTTGTCAGCTGTGTGCCTATTCTGGAAAGCGGTGATACAAAGCGTAGCTTGCCTAGGAACGAGTTGGCGTTTGCGAGATGCTGCTACTGGTGCCGCCGCTGCTGTTCTTGCTTCGGGAGGCAATACATCTACCCAGTGGGCTGTCACAGTCATATAGTCCTGAGTCTGCCCTGCTCCACTTGACCACATGTCCGTGGTTAAGTGGATATTGGGTACAACTGCATTTTTTAGGACACTGGTGAGTCTTTTTCTGAGGTCTGTGTACATTTTCGGTATCGCCTGCCTAGAGAAATGGAACCTAGATGGTATTTGGTACCGGGGACACAGTACCTCAATCAAGTCTATAGTTGCCTCTGAATTAACGATGGATACCGGAACCACGTTTCTCACCGCCCAGGCTGCCAAGGCCTGAGTTATCTGCTTTGCAGCAGGATGACTGCTGTGATATTTCATCTTCCTCGCAAAGGACTGTTGGACAGTCAATTGCTTACTGGAAGTAGTAAAAGTGGTCTTCCGACTTCCCCTCTGGGATGACGATCGACTCCCAGCAGCAACAACAGCAGCGCCAGCAGCAGTAAGCGTTACACTCAAGGATGCATCGGAGGAATCCCAGGCAGGGGAGGACTCGTCAGACTTGCCAGTGACATGGCCTGCAGGACTATTGGCTTTCCTGGGTAAGGAGGAAATTGACACTGAGGGAGTTGGTGGTGTGGTTTGCAGGAGCTTGGTTACAAGAGGAAGGGATTTAGTGGTCAGTGGACTGCTTCCGCTGTCACCCAAAGTTTATGAACTTATGATGAATGCGCTGCAGGTGACGTATAAGGGAGGATGTTCCGAGGTGGTTAACGTCCTTACCCCTACTTATTACAGCTTGACAAAGGCAACACACGGCTTGGCACCTGTTGTCCGCATTTGTGTTGAAATAATTCCACACCGAAGAGCTGATTTTTTTTGTATTTTGACCAGGCATGTCAATGGCCATATTCGTCCCACGGACAACAGGTGTCTCCCCGGGTGCCTGACTTAAACAAACCACCTCACCATCAGAACAGACATCTTCAATTTGACTATCAGGAAGGAACTGGACTGCGGGTGCTCCTTCCAGCACTTGCAGGGGGCGTGCAAATGGTGGAAGGCGCAAGCTCTTCCCGTCCAGTGTTGGGAAGGTCAGGCATCGCAACCGACACAATTGGACTCTCCTTGGGGATTTGTGATTTAGAAGAACGCACAGTTCTTTGCTGTGCTTTTGCAAGCATAAGTCTTTTCATTTTTCTAGCGAGAGGATGAGTGCTTCCATCCTCATGTGAATCTGAACCACTAGCCATGAACATAGGCCTGGGCCTCAGCCGTTCCTTGCCACTCCGTGTCGTAAATGGCATATTGGCAAGTTTACGCTTCTCCTCAGATGCTTTTAATTTTGATTTTTGGGTCATTTTACTGAACTTTTGTTTTTTGGATTTTACATGCTCTCTACTATGACATTGGGCATCGGCCTTGGCAGACGACGTTGATGGCATTTCATCGTCTCGGCCATGACTAGTGGCAGCAGCTTCAGCACGAGGTGGAAGTGGATCTTGATCTTTCCCTATTTTATTTTTAACCTCCACATTTTTGTTCTCCATTTTTTAATGTGTGGAATTATATGCCAGTATCAATAGCAATGGCCTACTACTATATTTACTGCGCACAACTGAAATGCACCACAGGTATGGATGGATAGTATACTTGACGACACAGAGGTAGGTACAGCAGTGGCCTACCGTACTGCTATATATAGTATACTGGTGGTCACTGTGTCAGCAAACTGCAAAACTAAAATGCACCACAGGTATAGAATGTAGATGGATAGTATACTTAATGGATGACAACACAGAGGTAGGTACAGCAGTGGCCTACCGTACTGCTATATATAGTATACTGGAGGTCACTGTGTCAGCAAACTGCAAAACTAAAATGCACCACAGGTATAGAATGTAGATGGATAGTATACTTAATGGATGACGACACAGAGGTAGGTACAGCAGTGGCCTACTGTACAGCTATATATAGTATACTGGTGGTCACTGTGTCAGCAAACTGCAAATCTAAAATGCACCACAGGTATAGAATGTAGATGGATAGTATACTTAATGGATGACGACACAGAGGTTGGTACAGCAGTGGCCTACCGTACTGCTATATAAAGTATACTGGTGGTCACTGTGTCAGCAAACTGCAAAACTAAAATGCACCACAGATATAGAATGTAGATGGATAGCATACTTAATGGATGACGACACAGAGGTAGGTACAGCAGTGGCCTACCGTACTGCTATATATAGTATACTGGTGGTCACTGTGTCAGCAAACTGCAAAACTAAAATGCACCACAGGTATAGAATGTAGATGGATAGTATACTTAATGGATGACGACACAGAGGTAGGTACAGCAGTGCACTCTGCACTGTACTCCTCCTATATAATATTAATTATACTGGTGGTCCCCAGTCCCCACAAGAAAGCAGCACACTGAGCACAGATATGGAGTGTTTTTCAGGCAGACAACGTATACTGGTGGTCACTGTCAGCAAAACTCTGCACTGTACTCCTGCTATATGCTGCTCCCCAGTCCCCACAATTAAGCAGTGTGAGCACTCAGCACAGATATATTATGCAGCACCCTGAGCACAGATATGGGCCCTCATTCCGAGTTGATCGGTCGCAAGGCGATTTTAGCAGAGTTGCTCACGCTAAGCCGCTGCCTACTGGGAGTGTATCTTAGCTTCTTAAAATTGCGACCGATGTATTCGCAATATTGCGATTACAAACTACTTAGCAGTTTCAGAGTAGCTTCAGACTTACTCGGCATCAGCGATCAGTTCAGTGCTTGTCGTTCCTGGTTTGACGTCATAAACACACCCAGCGTTCGCCCAGACACTCCCCCGTTTCTCCGGCCACTCCTGCGTTTTTTCCGGAAACGGTAGCGTTTTTATCCACACGCCCCGAAAACGCTGTGTTTCCGCCCAGTAACACCCATTTCCTGTCAATCACACTACGATCGCCGGAGCGAAGAAAAAGCCGTGAGTAAAAATACTATCTTCATTGTAAAATTACTTGGCGCAGTCGCAGTGCGATTATTGCGCATGCGTACTAAGCGGAATTTCACTGCGATGCGATGAAAATTACCGAGCGAACGACTCGGAATGAGGGCCCTGGTATGGAGCGTTTTTTTCAGGCAGAGAACGGATAAAAACTGGTGGTCACTTATCAGCAAAACTCTGCACTGTACTCCTCCTAACAGCTGCTCCCCAGTCGTCCCCACAATTAAGCAATAAAGCAATCAACTTCAACAATAAACGGAGAGGACGCCAGCCACGTCCTCTCCCTATCATCTCCAATGCACGAGTGAAAATGGCGGCGACGCGCGGCTGCTTATATAGAATCCGAATCTCGCGAGAATCCGACAGCGGGATGATGACGTTCGGGCGCACTCGGGTTAGCCGAGCAAGGCGGGAAGGTTCGAACCTGCCTCGGATCCGTGTAAAAAGGGTGAAGTTCGGGGGGGTTCGGTTTCCGAGAAACCGAACCCGCTCATCACTAGTTATAATACAGCTTATTTATTCTAATAAATTGAGAATCTGTTTTCAAAGAAAAACTGTTGTTGGTCATTGTGTCTGAGGGGAGAATTTACCAGGTTTTGTTATTACACAACACATGTCTATCATATATTGTGGGTAAACTTTGAAAAACTGTGAGACATAGGGGGGAATTCAAATGTTTGAAAAGTCAGTTGGGTGTCTGTTTTTTCCTATCTAATAGACAGGAAAAAACAGACACCCAACTGACTTTTCAAACATTTGAATTCCCCCCATTATGTTAATGGCCCATAGCTGCAGAAATTCACAGGACTGGTGAATTATTTGAGAGACTGCAAATATAAACTGATATTTAGTGATGATACAGTCACGAGAATTCCAGTTATAACATTGAGGTTTATTCTGTATATTGGTACAGTATTATGGTCAGCTCACACCTGAGAGTGATACAACTGATTATATAACCTGCAGTTAGAACAAAGAATTGTATTTAGTATATTAGCTCAGTATTGTGGTCATCTCACACCTCAGACAAATATGTCTTTACAGTCTTGCTGTCATAGGCAGTCTTAATCAGGAAAGCAACTGGAAGGTCCCACCAGTTCACTGTACGGGAAGAGGAAAAAAAACAGATTTTAATTCCATTACATATACTTTAGTAGCATACAGTGAATTGAGATTGTTCAAACAGAAAGCAGAGGAAAAGTTGCTACGGAAGATGCATCTGCATCTGATTGAAAGGCAGAGGTGTTCAGGGGGCAGTCAGGGGCACCACCGCGGTGTAGCGGGGCAGATGGGTCCAGGCCATTTTTGGTGTTGCTGCGTGACATCACACATGGCCACTGTGACAGGTAAGATGGCCAACATGCGCCTGCCTTTGCAGCTAGGCTGAGCAGGCAAAGGGTCATCCCTTAATTTGTGGGGGACAGCGATGTAATCGCAATTGAATTGCAATTGAATTGTTGAACACAAATTATATATAGTATATATATCTATATATATATATATATATAGTCTTTGCAAATGCTGGCAAGCTTTAGATTTTGTAAGATAGAAAATATTGTTATTTTCTACTTACAGTAAATTCTTGAAATGATTTACAAATGTTCTGCTAGGTAATTCTTAATAAATTATAAATCTTATTAAAACTTGTGTATTTACTGTGTCTGGGGTAAAGAGAATAGAAGGGAAACGATCGATGCTAGAAATGGAGTACAGGGTCAAAAGTGGACATCTTTTGTTTATGTTTCCAGCCTGTACATAGATACCGCAATCTAGGACATCTGTGGTCACTCACTGATAAATACACAATTAATCTGTCCCCACAAAAGAATAGAAAGGAGTCTTTATGTTTTCCATACAAATATTAATATTTCACTCTTAGTTACATATACAGTAGGTACAGTATGTAACATTCACCTCACAGGCTTGCAAATTCAACAAGAAACACAGAGAAAATACTAGATTATATGTCTTTAATCCGAAAAATATTTCCAAAATTCATTATAAAAAGATATTACATACAGATTATTTTGCATTAGTTTCAGGACAATAAAAAGGGGAAATGAAAACAGAATTCACTAATTTACACAATAGGCTAGGACTCTGCCATGAAATAAGTCCTGTGAGAAAGATTGATGCATTACCAGTCTGCAGACCCGCCTTTAGTTAGTGGACACTTTATGCTGGGAACATCTGACTCTTATCCCTCGCAGTTACTACTCAGCCCCCATCTTTGGGATTAAACCCCTCAATACCAAAATTAATTGATTGATCCAGCTTTGTGTTGATGTGTTTGTGGTCTCTTTATTCTTACAACACAAGATTTTCCTGTCAAACAAGCAGGGTCATTTAATTAGGTGCTTAATCCTGTTTGAGGGCTAAGAACTTGTGCCTTGTCAATACTCTGGGCAGTTTTTTGGATTTGTCAGGAAGAAGATTTGCCTGACCAAATGCCCTTTTAAGAAATTTCTGTCATTTACAGTACATAGACGTAGAGTCTATGTATATATACAATAGGTGCCAAAGTTCTTTGTAGCTCACACATGGCCCCCTGCTGTGTACAGTACATATCATTATTTTATATCCAGGCCGGTTCAATTACTAATACCCCATTCACAGTGCCGCAAAATACCGGGATATTGCCGGAGCAAGCGCTGACGACCCGGGTCATCTCTCATTGTGAACGGGTGTGTCTGCATCTTTCCGGGTCTATTGACACGGGAATTGTATCTGTGCATTTTGGAGGGTTATTTCCGTGTGTGGAAAAAACGAGCTGATTAGGGAATTAGATCATGTGACATCTTATTAGTGATGAGCGGGTTCGGTTTCCGAGAAACCGAACCCCCCCGAGCTTTACCTTTTTTACACGGGTCCGAGCAGACTCAGATCCTCCCGCCTTGCTCTGCTAACCCGAGCGCGCCCATACGTCATCATCCCGCTGTCGGATTCTCGCGAGATTCGGATTCTATAAGCAGCCGCGCGTCGCCGCCATTTTCACACGTGCATTGGAGATGATAGGGAGAGGATGTGGCAGGCGTCCTCTCCGTTTAGTAGAAGTCAGAAGACAGTTGATTTGATTGCTTGTGCTTGTTTATTACTATAATTGTGGGGAGGATTGGGGAGCAGCTGTTATGAGGAGTACAGTGCAGAGTTTAGTTTTTTTTATCCGTTCTCTGCCTGAAAAAAACGCTCCATACCATATCTGTGCTCAGTGTGCTGCATGATATATCTGTGCTGAGTGCTCACACTGCTTAATTGTGGGGACTGGGGAGCAGCTATAGCAGGAGTACAGTGCAGAGTTTTGCTGACAGTGACCACCAGTATACATTTGTCTGCCTGAAAAACACTCCATATCTGTGCTCAAAGTGTGCTGCTTTATTGTGGGGACTGGGGACCACCAGTATAATTAATATTATATATAGGAGGAGTACAGTGCAGAGTGCACTGCTGTACCTACCTCTGTGTCGTCATCCATTAAGTATACTATCCATCTACATTCCTATACCTGTGGTGCATTTTAGTTTAGCAGTTTGCTGACAGTGTCCACCAGGTCCAGTATACTATATATAGCAGTACGGTAGGCCACTGCTGTACCTACCTCTGTGTCGTCACTCGTCATCCATTAAGTATACTATCCATCCATCTACATTGTATACCTGTGGTGCCTTTTTTTTAGACTAGTTTAGCAGTCTGCTGACAGTGTCCACCAGGGCCAGTATACTGTATATAGCAGTACGGTAGGCCACTGCTGTGTACCTACCTCTGTGTCGTCACTCGTCATCCATAAAGTATACTAGTATCCATCCATCTACATTGTATACCTGTGGTGCCTTTTTTTTAGACTAGTTTAGCAGTTTGCTGACAGTGTCCACCAGGTCCAGTATACTGTATATAGCAGTACGGTAGGCCACTGCTGTGTACCTACCTCTGTGTCGTCACTCGTCATCCATAAAGTATACTAGAATCCATCCATCTACATTGTATACCTGTGGTGCCTTTTTTTTAGACTACTTTAGCAGTTTGCTGACAGTGTCCACCAGGTCCAGTATACTGTATATAGCAGTACGGTAGGCCACTGCTGTGTACCTACCTCTGTGTCGTCACTCGTCATCCATTAAGTATACTAGTATCCATCCATCTACATTGTATACCTGTGGTGCCTTTTAGTTGTGCGCAGTAAATATAGTAGTAGGCCATTGCTATTGATACTGGCATATAATTCCACACATTAAAAAATGGAGAACAAAAATGTGGAGGTTAAAGGGAAAGATCAAGATCCACTTCCACCTCGTGCTGAAGCTGCTGCCACTAGTCATGGCCGAGACGATGAAATGCCATCAACGTCGTCTGCCAAGGCCGATGCCCAATGCCATAGTAGAGAGCATGTAAAATCCAAAACACAAAAGTTCAGTAAAATGACCCAAAAATCAAAATTAAAAGCGTCTGAGGAGAAGCGTAAACTTGCCAATATGCCATTTACGACACGGAGTGGCAAGGAACGGCTGAGGCCCCGGCATATGTTCATGGCTAGTGGTTCAGCTTCAAATGAGGATGGAAGCACTCATCCTCTCGCTAGAAAAAAGAAAAGACTTAAGCTGGCAAAAGCATAGCAAAGAACTGTGCGTTCTTCAAAATCACAAATCCACAAGGAGAGTCCAATTGTGTCGGTTGCGATGCCTGACCTTCCCAACACTGGACGGGAAGAGCTTGCGCCTTCCACCATTTGCACGCCCCCTGCAAGTGCTGGAAGGAGCACCCGCAGTCCAGTTCCTGATAGTCAAATTGAAGATGTCACTGTTGAAGTACACCAGGATGAGGATATGGGTGTTGCTGGCGCTGGGGAGGAAATTGACAAGGAGGATTCTGATGGTGAGGTGGTTTGTTTAAGTCAGGCACCCGGGGAGACACCTGTTGTCCGTGGGAAGAATATGGCCCATGACATGCCTGGTCAAAATACAAAAAAAATCAGCTCTTCGGTGTGGAATTATTTCAACACAAATGCGGACAACAGGTGTCAAGCCGTGTGTTGCCTTTGTCAAGCTGTAATAAGTAGGGGTAAGGACGTTAACCACGTCGGAACATCCTCCCTTATACGTCACCTGCAGCGCATTCATAATAAGTCAGTGACAAGTTCAAAAACTTTGGGCGACAGCGGAAGCAGTCCACTGACCACTAAATCCCTTCCTCTTGTAACCAAGCTCCTGCAAACCACACCACCAACTCCCTCAGTGTCAATTTCCTCCTTAGACAGGAAAGCCAATAGTCCTGCAGGCCATGTCACTGGCAAGTCTGACGAGTCCTCTCCTGCCTGGGATTCCTCCGATGCATCCTTGAGTGTAACGCCTACTGCTGCTGGCGCTGCTGTTGTTGCTGCTGGGAGTCGATCGTCATCCCAGAGGGGAAGTCGGAAGACCACTTGTACTACTTCCAGTAAGCAATTGACTGTCCAACAGTCCTTTGCGAGGAAGATGAAATATCACAGCAGTCATCCTGCTGCAAAGCGGATAACTGAGGCCTTGGCAGCCTGGGCGGTGAGAAACGTGGTTCCGGTATCCATCGTTAATTCAGAGCCAACTAGAGACTTGATTGAGGTACTGTGTCCCCGGTACCAAATAACATCTAGGTTCCATTTCTCTAGGCAGGCGATACCGAAAATGTACACAGACCTCAGAAAAAGACTCACCAGTGTCCTAAAAAATGCAGTTGTACCCAATGTCCACTTAACCACGGACATGTGGACAAGTGGAGCAGGGCAGACTCAGGACTATATGACTGTGACAGCCCACTGTGTAGATGTATTGCCTCCCGCAGCAAGAACAGCAGCGGCGGCACCAGTAGCAGCATCTCGCAAACGCCAACTCATTCCTAGGCAGGCTACGCTTTGTATCACCGCTTTCCAGAATAGCCACACAGCTGAAAACCTCTTACGGCAACTGAGGAAGATCATCGCAGAATGGCTTACCCCAATTGGACTCTCCTGGGGATTTGTGACATCGGACAACGCCAGCAATATTGTGCGTGCATTACACCTGGGCAAATTCCATCACGTCCCATGTTTTGCACATACCTTGAATTTGGTGGTGCAGAATTATTTAAAAAATGACAGGGGCGTGCAAGAGATGCTGTCGGTGGCCCGAATAATTGCGGGCCACTTTCGGCGTTCAGGCACCGCATACCGAAGACTGGAGCACCACCAAACATTCCTGAACCTGCCCTGCCATCATCTGAAGCAAGAGGTGGTAACGAGGTGGAATTCAACCCTCTATATGCTTCAGAGGATGGAGGAGCAGCAAAAGGCCATTCAAGCCTATACATCTGGCCACGATATAGGCAAAGGAGGTGGAATGCACCTGACTCAAGCGCAGTGGAGAATGATTTCAACGTTGTGCAAGGTTCTGCAACCCTTTGAACTTGCCACACGTGAAGTCAGTTCAGACACTGCCAGCCTGAGTCAGGTCATTCCCCTCATCAGGCTTTTGCAGAAGAAGCTGGAGACATTGAAGGAGGAGCTAAAACAGAGCGATTCCGCTAGGCATGTGGGACTTGTGGATGGAGCCCTTAATTCGCTTAACCAGGATTCACGGGTGGTCAATCTGTTGAAATCAGAGCACTACATTTTGGCCACCGTGCTCGATCCTAGATTTAAAACCTACGTTGTATCTCTCTTTCCGGCAGACACAAGTCTGCAGAGGTTCAAAAACCTGCTGGTGAGAAAATTGTCAAGTCAAGCGGAACGTGACCCGTCAACATCTCCTCCTTCACAGTCTCCCACAACTGGGGGTGCGAGGAAAAGGCTAAGAATTACGAGCCCACCCGCTGGCGGTGATGCAGGGCAGTCTGGAGCGAGTGCTGACATCTGGTCCGGACTGAAGGACCTGCCAACGATTACTGACATGTCGTCTACTGTCACTGCATATGATTCTCTCACCATTGAAAGAATTGTGGAGGATTATATGAGTGACCGCATCCAAGTAGGCACGTCAGACAGTCCGTACGTATACTGGCAGGAAAAAGAGGCAATTTGGAGGCCCTTGCACAAACTGGCTTTATTCTACCTAAGTTGCCCTCCCTCCAGTGTGTACTCCGAAAGAGTGTTTAGTGCAGCCGCTCACCTTGTCAGCAATCGGCGTACGAGGTTACTTCCAGAAAATGTGGAGAAGATGATGTTCATCAAAATGAATTATAATCAATTCCTCCGTGGAGACATTCACCAGCAGCAATTGCCTCCAGAAAGTACACGGGAACCTGAGATGGTGGATTCCAGTGGGGACAAATTAATAATCTGTGAGGAGGGGGATGTACACAGTGAAAGGGGTGAGGAATCGGAGGATGATGATGAGGTGGACATCTTGCCTCTGTAGAGCCAGTTTGTGCAAGGAGAGATTGATTGCTTCTTTTTTGGTGGGGGCCCAAACCAACCAGTCATTTCAGTCACAGTCGTGTGGCAGACCCTGTCGCTGAAATGATGGGTTCGTTAAAGTGTGCATGTCCTGTTTATACAACATAAGGGTGGGTGGGAGGGCCCAAGGACAATTCCATCTTGCACCTCTTTTTTCTTTCATTTTTCTTGGCATCATGTGCTGTTTGGGGACAATTTTTTGGAAGGGCCATCCTGTCTTGATTGCCACTGCAGTGCCACTCCTAGATGGGCCAGGTGTTTGTGTCGGCCACTTGGGTCGCTTAGCTTAGTCACACAGCGACCTTGGTGCGCCTCTTTTTTTCTTTGCATAATGTGCTGTTTGGGGAGTATTTTTTGGAAGGGCCATCCTGTCTTGATTGACACTGCAGTGCCACTCCTAGATGGGCCAGGTGTTTGTGTCGGCCACTTGTGTCGCTTAGCTTAGTCAAACAGCGACCTTGGTGCACCTCTTTTTTTCTTTGCATCATGTGCTGTTTGTGGAGCATTTTTTGGAAGGGCCATCCTGCCGGACACTGCAGTGCCACTCCTAGATGGGCCAGGTGTTTGTGTCGGCCATTTGGGTCGCTTAGCTTATTCACACAGCGACCTTGGTGCGCCTCTTTTTTTCTTTGCATCATGTGCTATTTGGGGAGTATTTTTTGGAAGGGCCATCCTGCCTGACACTGCAGTGCCACTCCTAGATGGGCCAGGTGTTTGTGTCGGCCACTTGGGTCGCATGGCTTAGCCATCCAGCGACCTCGGGGCAAATTTTAGGACTAAAAATAATATTGTGAGGTGTGAGGATTTTCAGAATAGACTGAAAATGAGTGGAAATTATGGTTATTGAGGTTAATAATACTATGGGATCAAAATGACCCCCAAATTCTATGATTTAAGCTGTTTTTGAGGGTTTTTTGAAAAAAACAGCCGAATCCAAAACACACCCGAATCTGACAAAAAATTTTCGGTAAGGTTTTGCCAAAACGCGTCCGAATCCAAAACACGGCCGCGGAACCGAACCCAAAACCAAAACACAAAACCGGAAAAATTTCCGGTGCACATCACTACATCTTATTTAATACTGCAGGGAGGAGAGGAGACATCTCAGCCATAAATTGTGCCCTTCTCCTCCGGAACTGACACTGTGCAAGGTAGCACAGTGTTAGCAACTGCACCAAGCTCTGATTTGCTATATGAAACAACAAAATCATGCAATAAACTAGGAACTCCGGGCTACACAGTTGTATCTCTTTGACCATGGTTAGAGCAATGCAGTGTGCAGTTCCCACCCAACTATTTGTGTTAAAAAATTCCACTTTTGCCAGCCAATCAAAGCTGTTCTTTTTATTCCTCACACTTGTTGCCAGGGCAGGCCAGTGTTTAGTGTGAATGGTACCGGCCCGTTGGTGAAGTGTGAGTGGGGTGTAATGAGCTGAGATGATCTGGGATGGTTTAAAAAACCGGGGATCTTTGTTGGGGCGGCAATGAAAACATGGTATTAGACTGCTAATTGCTAAGTACAGAACTGCAGTTGTCATATACAGTATATTGAAAATAATATTTCCCATACATACACTGATACAACATACAATTTGAACAATACCATATTTTGGGATAAGATAATGAGACTGATCACAACACCCCCGAAGATAGGCATGGGAGAGATAGTGATTAACCTATCACATTTTCTCCTATGCTCCTGCTATCATGTTGTCGCCTTGTCGGTAGAAACAGTCGGCATTCCCATGTTCTACGCCCTTGCATTGCTGAAATGTAAAGCTAGCCATACACTACGTTGATCTCATGTACGAATACACGATATTGAAGCGTCATTCGACCCATTTCATGCACACAGTGCATGTTTTCAGTGTGAATACGGTGCAATGCGAGGCCCCGTCGGCCACCCATTGCATCAACCGATTATATATGTTGTACATAAAATCAGTCGATCCCAGCAGTGGGCAGTTGCGGAGGTAAAATAGATTGTACGGTGCATAAGCACCATACAATCTATCGCACGCTGGAGAGCTATTGTGGGGAAGGGTGCGTGGGACGGCTCGCATCTAATGCGAGTCATCCAGGTGTAAGGCCAGCTTAAAACTGTACTGCTATAAGTGAAGCTTCTCCATAAAAGTTTTCCATTATACCCTACTCAGAGTCTTTGGGTACTGAGGGGGTTCTGTTTACCTGGGTCTATGTGATATTTGCCTAGATTTATTTTCCCTTGCCCTTCTGCTGAGGAAAATACAGGGTTTTTTTTAGGGGGAACACTCTCCTTCTTACACTCTGTTCCCTGGCTTTCTGAGTCACAACTGAATCACACCTAGTGCCCTTGCTCCTCTATCCATTCTCCACAGAACTGGGGCTTCCCACCCCTATATACAGCACCTGAAAGTAAACAATGTTCATCTTAAATTCCCTGGAATCTACATAACGAGAGATTGTGTAAATCAGACACCATATTTTAAAAAATGTGGTCATCATTTTTCTGGGTTTCTAGCTCAGGGGATGGGAATTTCACCTGTGTAAGCTTACACTCTGACACACCCACTTTCTATAAAGTGTCACCTAAGGTATTATCATCTAGCATTTCACTCCGGTCCTTAACCAGCAGCTCCAGGGGGCTTGGAGAGCCTCCTCCCTGCTAGCCAAGATGGTGTGATGTAAATCTGCCAGCGTTTTTCCCTCTCCGTCATATACCATTTCAGTACAGGGGGACATTTGTCAACCTGCTATTTCTAATATTACATCTATGGAACCAGACTCTTCTATCCCTATATTTAGACCTGTAGTCTCCCCACAATCAGGGGTAGATACTAACACATAACTGACCATACCAGCCCCCCCATACCCTGACCCCACCCCCCACAATAACCCTGGTAACCAGCTTAATGAGCTCTTCACTGGGAGGCAGAGGGATGGAAGGGGCTTTCCCTTTTCTAACAGCCTCGGACACTACCCTCTGTCTCTCAGTAACCACAATTTTTGGTAAATCCATAGGGATAGAAGATAGATTCCTCTTAAGTAGATCACGGAGGCCAGATGTGTTTCCCCAAGAGGAATCCAATGAGTAGTCACTGTAATAGATGTACTCATATACTCAGCGCTGCTCCCAAAACAAATCCTACAGGGAACAGTATTTTCTATGTATTAGGTAATATGCTCTGTATTTCAGTGGCCTCTTAGAGAAGGAGGAATTGCAAAGTCACAGCAACTAAACTGACAGTTGGGAATAGCTTCTTACAATCTCTGCTCACCTGAACGACTCCTGGATCTACAGTAACATGGCACTTATTGAAGATGGGTAGTTCTACCTCAGAATAATGCATTTTATACCAAGTTTATTATTTTTACCCCTAAATAGGCAGTCATTGACTAAAGTGTGTGCTTGAGTATTTTGTTCTCTTACCTTCTGCTACCTAAACCTGTTCCTTTTGCATTATCTACCTGCTTGTGTATAGACTCATCTTATAACTAACTATCACATGTGTACCAACCTGGCTAACATCTGCCTACCTGCTTGAGTCCTGACCCAACTGATGTCTGACTTAGTACTTGTGTGCACGCCTAGCTTCATTTGAATATTTGCTACCCACAAATAGTCTGGACAACCTCAAGTTGCACAGTACACTGACTTTGTTTGCCATCAGTCATTGAATTTCAGCAAATACACTAGTATAATAACACTGACATTTATAATGTGAGACGTTTGTTCTTGATCAGCTAGAAATGTGCAGTTTGGTTCTCCAGAAATCCAAATCCACCCAAACTTTGTGGCTCTGAACCAAACCAAAACCCAATCTAGATCTCCAGAGGAGAGCAGAACTGAGTTCCAGTTCAGATATTCCTGTGGTTCAGAAATCGGATTTTAAATCCAAATTTCGGGATTTGGTTTGTATAAATTACATGATTTTAGCTGTTTTTATTGATTTGTATTGTTATGCTTTTTTTTTTTTTTTTATCAATGATTAAATTTTTTATAGTTTTTTAACAGAACCAAAAACCGAATCTGAACCAAAACACTTGAAGTGATTTTGCCAAAACCAAAACACGATGCTGAAGTCAAACCAAAAACAAAACATGAGGGTCCATGCACAGCTCTAGTGGGATATGGTCCTTAGGTCGAGCTCGCTTAGGTCGACAGTCATTAGGTTAACCCCTATTAATCGACATAAATCAGGTCAACATGGGCATTAGGTCGACCTGGACATTAGGTCAACATGGCGAAGGTCGACACATGAAAAGGTCAACGTGAGTTTTTCACAATTTTGTCTTTTTTTTTTTTTACTTTTTCATACTTCATAACCCACGTGGACTACGATTGGGAATAGTAACCTTGGCTGAAGCATGGCAAGCAAAGCAAGCCATGCAAGGAGACACAGTTGCACTAATAGAGTTCCCGGTCACTTTACGAAGAAAACAACACAAAAGAAAACAAAAACCCTAAAGTTGACCTTTTTCCATGTCAACCTTTTCCATGTCGACCTGATGACCATGTTGGCCTTTTCCAGGTGTCGGCCTAGTACCTGTCGACCAAAAGCAGTCGACCTAATGAGTGGCGACATAAATAGTGTTGATCCAACAATCCTATTCCATCTCTAGTATCAACACTGATTTACACAGTATATAAGAACTATATAGGTTAATAATTAATAATAATTGCTGTTACTTATTTGATAAAACTGCAGTTTAAAGACATGTGAAAAGGAAATCATCATATTTTAAAATAATATTAGCAGTTGGTAATTATTATTACCAGTGCTACTGTAATCCTGTTATAGACAAAGTGACAGCATTACATATTTTCTGGTTATGTAAAAGGATTTAGCCCTTTACTATTGAATTCATCCAATTCAAACAAGAGATTTGTGGGTTCAGTTCTCAGAGAACTGAACATCCCCGGACTTAACGTCACGAGCCCGGATCCGAGTCAGGCTCCGGTTTTCCCACCTGACTCAGAAACCAGAACGAGGCAAAACGTCATCATCCCGCTGTCGGATTCTCGCAGTGTTTGGATTCCATATAAGGAGCCGCGCGTCCCCGCCATTTTCACTCCGGCATTGGAGAGCGTAGAGAGAGGACGTGCCTCCGTCCTCAGTGTCCTCAGTGGTAGTGTCTTGTGATGCATCTGTCCAGTCACAGTGGTGGTGTCCTCTGCTGCCATATGTCCAGTGCTGTTGTATAAGTCCAATCCAGTGGTGCTGTGTTGTACTGCATCAGTCCAGTGGTGGTGTCTTGTGCTGCATCAGTCCAGTCACAGTGGTGGTGTACTCTGCTGCCATATGTCCAGTGCTGTTGTATAAGTACAGTCCAGTGTTGCTGTGTTGTGCTGCATCAGTCCAGTGGTGGTGTCTTGTGCTGCATCAGTCGAGTCACAGTGGTGGTGTCCTCTGCTGCCATATGTCCAGTGCTGCTGTATAAGTCCACTCCATTGCAGTGGTGCTGTGTTGTCCTGCATCAGTCCAGTGGTGGTGTCCCTGTGCTGCTGTATATGTCCAGTGGTCCAGTGATCCTGCCGTATAATTCCAGTGGTACTGTCATATAAATCCAGTCCAGTGATACTGCCGTATATGTCCATTGATACTGCCGTATATGTCCAGTGATCCTGCCGTATAATTCCGGTGATCCTGCCGTAAAATTACAGTGATCCTGCCGTATAATTACAGTGGTACAGGCGTATAAATCCAGTCCAGTGATACTGCCGTATATATGTCCAGTGATACTGCCATATATGTCCATTGATACTGCCGTATATGTCCAGCGGTACTGCCGTATAATTCCAGTGATCCTGCCGTATAAGTCCAGTGATCCTGCCGTATAATTCCAGTGATCCTGCCGTATAATTCTAGTGATCCTGCCGTACAATTCCAGTGGTACTGGTGTATAAATCCAGTGATCCTGCTGTATAATTCCAGTGATACTGCTGTATAATTCCGGTGATACTGCCGTATATGTCCAGTGGTACTGCCATATAAATCCAGTGATACTGCCATATATATATATATATATATATATATACATACCCTGTTGCAAAGCGGATTACTGAGGCCATAACAACTATGCTGGTGCTATACATGCATCCGGTATTTACCATTAGTGCAGTGGGACTGCAGTGCCAACCCTAGATGGGCCAGGTGTTTGTGCCGCACACTTGTGTCACCTAGCTTAGTCATACAGCTACCTCATTGTCCTATGTTACTTCTATTTTTTTAAGCGCCATCCTGTCTGACACTGCCGTATAAGTCTAGGGGTACTGCTGTATTAGTCCAGGGGTACTGCCGTATAAGTCCACC
Source organism: Pseudophryne corroboree (assembly GCF_028390025.1). Lineage (NCBI taxonomy): Eukaryota > Metazoa > Chordata > Amphibia > Anura > Myobatrachidae > Pseudophryne > Pseudophryne corroboree. The sequence goes on from NC_086449.1 coordinate 290,360,440, forward strand.
TATTGCAGAATTTTTGAAAAATGACAGGGGCGTGCAGGAGATGCTGTCAGTGGACTAAAAAATTGCGGGCCACTTTCGACATTAAGCCACTGCATGCCACTACTAGATGGGCCAGGTGGTTGTGTCGCTTAGCCTAGTCATACAGCAACCTCGGTGCACTTCTTTTTCTTCTTTGCATCATGTGCTGTTTGGGGCCTATTTTTTAAATCTGCGATCCTGTCTGACACGGCAGTGCCACTCCTAGATAGGCCAGGTGTTTGTGCCGCACACTTTTGTTGCTTAGCTTAGTCATACAGCAACCTCATTGCATCTCTTTTTCTTCTTTGCATCATGTGCTGTTTGGGGCCTATATTTTAAATCTGCCATCCTGTCTGACACTGCAGTGCCACTCCTAGATGGCCAAGGTGTTTGTGCCGCACACTTGTTTCGCTTAGCTTAGTCATACAGTCACCTCGGTGCAACTTTTTGGCCTAAAAACAATATTCTGAGGTGTGAGGTGTTCAGACTAGACTGGAAATGAATGGAAATGAATGTAATTAAGGGTTAATAATACCATATTATCAAAATTACCCCCAAATTCTGTGATTTTAGCCATTTTTATGTTTTTTTTTTTCCAAAAATCATCCAGATCCAAAAACCAAAACCAGAACACAAAAGGGTGGTTTTAGCAAAACCAATCCAAAACCAAAACACGAGCGGGGAATTAGAACCAAAACACAAAGCACGAAAAGTGCCCGCCGCACATCTCTAATTCTAACATGACTAGGGCACAAAACAATATTTAAAGTAAAAAATGTAAATACAGTACTTTCAGAATTAATGAGTAAGCTACAGTTTGTAGCATGAATACATGAAACTAGCTGCATTACATGAAAATAATTATGTGTTACAATAGATTTTCTGAAGGTACTAAAGGGTCTATTCACGAAGCAGTGAAAAGTATGGAGAAATTAGCAAGTGGAGAGGTTGGCCATGGCAACCAATCAGCATAGACGTAACATTTATAATTTGCATAATATAAAATTATACAGAGCAACTGATTGGTTGCCATAGGCAGCTTCTCCACTGGCTTACTTTTCCACTCTTTTCACTGCTTCGTGAATAGACCCCTTGGTAACAGTCCTCTCATGTTTTATCTCAAGGAATTAAGTAAATTACAGGCACATAAGGAGAACTGCAAGGAATAGAACAATAACCAAATTTCAGCTAAAATGTAGACAAAACAACATAATTTATTCTACAACATACTACAACATACAGCCTAGTTTGCTGCTGGCTGATCTTATTGCAAACACAATACAGCAGTTTCCAAATTTTTATGTAACAAATGATAAGTCAGCAGCAGATGCTCTTGGGCCATCTGGGTAGTTAAAAAGAGCATTAATTCATCTTGGGACTTTAAATAATGGATGAAGTCACAGTGTCATTAAGGCCTTAAAGGACGCATGAAGCTTTGAGAACTTCTAATATTGAAATTGTGTAAATATGACTGTAGCAAAATGCTATCCTCTAGCCACATTTTGATTAAATAAATAGTTAAACAGAAGCAGTTTCCCTTAAAAACATGCGGGGTTATGTTTATAAAACAGAACAGAGTTTAATGCAATGCACCTACAATACCGTCATATTGTTACAAGAGTTATTCATCAGACCAGCCACAGCTACATGATAAATAACTGCTGCCCCTGGCAGTCTATTCCTGTCCTAGATATACAGTAAACAGAGCATATCATAGAGATGAATTCATGTAATTATGGTATAACTTCATATAATTGAAAAATCAATAGTCCCTCCACAAAAGCTAGAATTGGTTAACCTGCCTCATGTCATAGAAAATAGTTACCAGTGCCACCTAATTGCCAAGATTAGTCCAAGTTATTGTATACTAATCCCTACAATTTGGTGTCCATGGCGATATTCCAGTTTGTATATACAGGACTGACCAAATGCACCAATTTTTTTTCTTTCTGTATGATTGGGGTTATTCTCAGCATAATATTATCAACGTAGCCAGTGGAACATATTCTACAGGCTGGAATCAAATGTTTCCCCACCCTCCTATCCGCGGTCTCCGGAGGTAGCGAGCTGAAATGTGCGTAAAGAGGCCAGTTTAGGTGCCCAAAACTGGTCTTTTCATAATCGTGCCTATAACTTTAGTCTGGTGTAGGTGCTTTGTGCACCTAAACCAGACTGTAATGAGTGCGATCAGCGCGATAATGGCGGGGCATTTGAATATCGCCCCTCTACCACCTGTCACTTTAGACAGGAGATCGGGGATGCAATAAGATTTTAATTCCCCCCTATATGTTCTGCTATATTGAACTCAGGTCTGCCCACTTTCAAGCCCTAAACCTAAGTGGAACGGGGCATGGCCGCAGCACATTGTAAATAAAGCTGCAGGGTGTGGAGTCATAACACCCAGTAGTATGGATGGCAGGTAGGACCCCATAAAGACATGGGCCAGGGCACTTCTTACCCCCCCCTTGACCCTGATTGAATTACATTACTATGAGAGTACATTTTTCTGCCCAACGTCAAAGTGCCCGTATAAATTTTTAGTTTAATATTGGCATATATGCTGTCTTCAAGCAATGTTGCTCCAGAGACCTGAATCTTCCATACGAAGCAGCAGTCAGTGCTACACCAATATAACTGCATACAACTGCATTACTGTAAGTAAACTGATGAGATCAATGTTCAAAGACATATTGAAGCCATTGAAGCCAACAGCCATTGTGGATGCAATTGTTTTATATATATATATATATATATATATATATTGTGACAGATGTAGCTATTCAGTGTGCATTCAGTGACAGATGTAGCTATTCAGTGTGCATTATTGTAGAAATTGCTGCTCTTAGTGTGTTTTTTTATTAACTATGTCCTGTTTCTAGATCGGGTATTTGTTTGCATTAAGTTGAGATATGTAGGGAGCGCCTGTCAAGCAGATAAGGAATCACATACAAGATGTATATTTGTATATATAAAGCGGAGATGGATTGGACATCGCCATAGGCTTGCAGGATTATAATGGATTTTGCTTGACTCCATTGCCATGGAAACCGCAAGCTTTAACTTGTGATAGGTCAGGAACATTCTGGAAGTGACATCATTCCTAATGGATGCAGCGACCGCATGTGCATTCCACCGTGGAACTTCCGGGACCGAGGCGCGGACGTGACCGACGGCAGGTGAGCAGTATTTTGACACAGGTGATGGGATTCAGGAGGCTGTAGGCAGGTGCTCCAGCACATAAATAGCAGGTATGTTCAGTATAATGTTGGTTGCCCCAGAGGAAGGTGCTGTCACCGAAACGGCCATCAGGCTCATTGCTCATTACCTGAAGGGACATGTAATGTATCATGCATGATGTATGTTAATCCCTGCCGGAATGTATAACCTCTTTTTGAATACAAGCACTTTATGGATATTTAAATTGGTGGTGTGCTGATTTCTTCAATGGCTGAGAAATTAACTTTTTCGGGCTGTGGAAGTGAGTTTATATAAGGATTATGGAATTGCATCACCCTAATTAAAGATATAAGAAATATATGCGTTTTTTCTGATGCCCTATTATCAATAGTTTTATGTGTAACCAGCACCATTATTTAGACATTTTGGATTCATATTGAGTTAAAGAACTGTCTTCTGTATTTTATCATTACTGGCACGGGCAGATCCAGAAGAAAATGATAGGGGGGGCACCATGGAAGGGACAAGTACATTTGCGTGCGGCTTCGGTGCATGTGAGGTGGCGCTTCTTATACAATGCCCACAGTTGTAGCACTGATTATGCAATGTCCACTGTACTGGTAGTGCCCCTTATATAGACCCCATAGTAGTGGTGCCCCTTATGCAATGCCCATATTGCCCCCAGTAGTAATGTTGCCTGTAGTAATGCCCGCAGTCATTTAGCGCCCTAGTAGTTATGCCCCCAGTGGTAATGCCCCTGCAGTTATGACCCCAGTAGTTTACCCCCCCTTTAGTTTAGCCTCCCAGTGGTAATCCCACCAGTAGTTTGCCTGTTTGTAGTTTAGCCACCAGTAGTAATGCCCCCCTGTAGTTTGCCCCATTGTAGTTTAGCCCCTGTAGTTATGTCCCCCTTGTAGTTTAGCCTCCAGTAGTAATGCCCCCACAGTGCCAGATCCAAAAATGCCCCTACAGTGCCAGATCCAAAAATGCCCCCACAGTGTCAGGTATACAAATGCCCCCACAGTGGCAGGTTAACAATTGCCCCCACAGTGCCAGGTATACAAATGCCCCACAGTGCCAGATATACAAATGCCGCCACAGCAGGTATACAAATGCCCCCACAGCAGGTATACAAATGCCCCCACAGCAGTGCTGCAGCTGCTTACCGCTGCTGCTACTGCTGCTGCTTCTCTGCCCAGCTCTGAGAGTGTCAGGAGGAGAGCGCGGCTATGTCTGGCGCCGGTGGCGGCGGCGTGTAGGACTTCAAACTAGCCGCCGGTTCGTGAACCAATCAGAGCTCGCAGACCGGCAGCGGTGGCTCCTGATTGGCTGCCGGTCCGTGAGCTCTGATTGGCTCACGAACCGGCGGCTGGTTTGAAGTCCGCTACACGCCGCCAGACATAGCCACGCTCTCCTCCTGACAGCTGAGACACGCTGCCGCCGGACTGAGCGACAGCATGTCTCAGTGACACAAGTGGGGGTGGACGGACGGGGGACGGAGGCCACAAATGAGAGGGGGGACACGGGCCTGAGTGCCCCCCCCCCCTGGATCCGCCACTGATTACTGGTGCAATATGGATCTAGAAGCATGTGATTTGGCAGGCACCAAAAGATTCCTGGATAAGGATATTTCAAAAATTCGGTTTGCTAATACAGATTCACTTAATTTCGATACTGATAGTCCAGCAGAAGTTTTTTCTGATTTGTTAAAGATACAAAAATGTCTTGTGGAACTTAATTTACATAGATTTACACTGTCCCAGTAACACAAAGCGAAACTGATCCCGAGGGGTTTCAGAATTAAAAATCAACCTACGATAGGAAGAAACAACAAGGACTTTTGTAAACAGTGGTGCCATAACCTTAACCAGTGGAGTTTCGATCTAATGGTGCTTGTTATTCAGAAAGTTAATACCGATTTTCTTAGTCTAGAGAAAGAGATCAGTACCTGTGAAACTACAGGTTTTGACTTGTTGAAATCTGATACTTCTGTGGAATGGCTTTCAAAATTGGAAAATAGTATCGCTACCTTTAAATCAGATTTGTTGTCTTTCAAGAAAAACAAGTATAAGAAAGAGATGATTACAAGGAGTTAATAGTTTACCCATGGGTTTTTTCCATGGAGGTATGCAAAGAATACAGAATAACAAAGATTACAACAATGGTGCGCAACGAAATTCCCCCACAATGCAGCTGTGGTTTGTGTGTGTGAGTAAGCACCAATTTACTCAAAATACGAAGAATGAAAAGTACACAAAAACTATTCAGCGCTAGAGGGAAAACCACATTCACCAAGTGTAATAAATTACGCCACCACTTTATAGCGTATTGGATCATCCACATAGGCAATGCAGCAAAGAAACTTTTCAGGATATCCAAGGCGTCGTGTAGAATACCATATGAAACAGAAAAGTGCAAAAAAATAGTGCAGCTGTTCTGCCTTGTGGATTCTGTTAATGCTATACATTAACCAATGTTTGTAAGTGCAATATTGTATTAAAGCTGCTATTGTTTTTATCATTCTGCACTATTTTTTTATCACTGAGGTTAAAAGGCAATTGCCAGATTGTTCATGTTACAAAACATTACAATATGACCCCACCATTGGGTATAAGAAAGAGATTGATGCTGCTATCTCCCTGGGGTTCAGTAATGGATGGATAGATGAGCCTACAGTTAAGTTTTTAACCCAGGACCATCCAAAAGTGCATAAGTCACTTATAAATCCACCTGGGAGACCAATTATCTCTAGTAGGGGATTGTTGTGTCAGAGTCTCTCACAGTATGTACACATCTCCCTTCAATCAGTAGTGTCAGAGACACCTACAGTCCTGAAAGACATGACTAATTTTTTGAAGAGACTCAATAGCTTTGGTCCACCTCCTCAGAATTGCATGCTTGTTACTTGTGATAAAATGAATTTATACACTAACATAGGACATATGGAAGGCATTGATTCTATTCGGAAAGCCATTACCGCTAAACCTTTTTATAAGGGTCCACCCTGTGAATTCCTATTGTTGCTGATTGACATCATTTTACAGAAAAAAAATTTTTTATTTGAGAATACATTTTTATTCAGTTACAGGGCACAGCAGTGGGGATGAACATGGCCCCATCATATGCCAATTTATTTATGTTTGAACATAAAAAATTGAATATTCTCTGCAACAGTAGTTTTTCACAATTTATTTATTTTATGCACGTTTCATTGACAATATCTTTATGGTATGGATGGGGGATAGCAAATCTTTGGATAAACTTTATGTGCACATTGAATTCATTGACAAGCACCATTAGATTGACCTATAAGAGAAGGCCTCAAAGCATTGATTTTTTGGATGTCTCCACTATGATTAAAACAATAGTTTTGTAACCTCAATCTTTAAAAAGCCTACGGCCCAAAATACAGTTAGTTTCCATCCTAATCCATTCAAAAAAGGAGTCCTATTTTCAGAATTAGTACGAGTAGTAAGAATCACATTGGATAAGTTCGCTCTACCTGATGCACTTTATAAAATGGGTGAAGTTTTTATACAACGTGGCTATGATAGACCTTAAATACATGATGCAATATGGAGGAGCTTAACATTAGATCGAGATGTGATCCTTAGTGGAACCAATATTAAAACAATAGACCGCATGGTGTTTGCAAGTACTTTTTAAATCTCATCTTACTGGCAGAGGAACTCTGTCCAAAAATACTGCCATATTTTGCAAACAGATCTGGTTATTGGGGATGCATGTGCTAATAAACTCTTGTTTGCCTATAAGAGGAGCAGAAATTTGAAGGACATGATTACATCATCAGATATAAGCCCGAGAGTATCCAAGATTAATTAGCTGTCCTTGAAGAACGGGGCCTATGGATGCAGCGGCTTTGTTAATTGCCAACATATGTTGGTCGGTGATTCATTTCAGCACCCAAATACTGGCAAAAGACATGTCCTTAGACACCACATGACATGTCAGAGTAAATATGTGGTGTATCTTATTCTCTGTCCTTGCCAACTAATATATATCGGCAAAACGATTAGAAGATTAAAGGAGCGCATAGCGATGCACCACTCATCAATAAAGAAAGCAATGCAAAAGCTTGAGCAAAGCACACCACCAGCAGCCAGACATTTTGTGACGGCAGGCCACATTCTAAGAGACTTTAAGTTTATGCCACTGGATCAAATTAAACCTTGGAAAAGGGGTGGCGACCATCATAAGAGACTGTTACAGCGGGAATGTGATGGTCTTAGTGAAGAACTTAACCTTATTTGTTTCTTATGAAATTTTCAGGCATTTAAATAGATTGCTGACAGGAGACTTATGAGGGCTGCTGTTTTAATAATAGCACAGCTTTCTGGTTGTGACAGATGTTGATATTCAGTGTGCATTATTGTAGAAATTGTCGCTTTTAGTGTGTTTTTTTATTAACTATGTCCTGTCAAGCAGATAAGGAATCACATACAGGATGTATATTTGGATATATAAAGCGGAGATGGATTGCAGGATTATAATGGATTTTGCTTGACTCCATTGCCATGGAAACTGCTAGCTTTAACTTGTGATAGGTCAGGAATGTGGCCCAGCCGTGCATTCTGGAAGTGACATCATTCCTGATGCATGCTGGGACCGGATGTGCATTCCACAGCGGGGACTTCCTTGACCGAGGCGCGGACGTGACCGACCGCAGGTGAGCAGTATTTTGGTACAGGTGATGTGATTCAAAAGGATGTAGGCAGGCGCTCCAGCATATAAATAGCAGGTATGTTCAGTATAACGTTGGTTGCCCCAGAGGAAGGTGCTGTCACCGGAACGGCCGTCGGGCTCATTACCCATTACCTGAAGGGACATGTAATGTATAATGCAAGATGCATGTTAATCCCTGCCGGAATGTATAACCTTTTTTGACATATACTGCCACTGTCATCTTTTTGAATACAAGCACTTTATGGATATTTAAATTGGTGGTGTGCTGATTTCTTCATTGGCTGAGAAATAAACTTTTTTCGGGCTGTGGAAGTGAGTTTATATATATACACTGCTCAAAAAAATAAAGGGAACACTAAAATAGCACATGCTACAGTAGATCTGAATGAATGAAATATTCTTATTAAATACTTTGTTCTTTACATAGTTGAATGTGCTGACAACAAAATCACACAAAAGTTATCAATGGAAATCAAATTTATTAACCCATGGAGGTCTGGATTTGGAGTCACACTCAAAATTAAAGTGGAAAAACATACTACAGGCTGATCCAACTTTGAAGTAATGTCCTTAAAACAAGTCAAAATGAGGCTCAGTTGTGTGTGTGGCCTCCACGTGCCTATATGACCTACCTACAATGCCTGGGCATGCTCCTGATGAGGTGGCGGATGGTCTCCTGAGGGATCTCCTCCCAGACCTGGACTAAAGCATCCGCCAACTCCTTGGACAGTCTGTGGTGCAACGTGGCGTTGGTGGATGGAGCGAGACATGATGTCCCAGATGTGCTCAATTGGATTCAGGTCTGGAGAACGGGCGGGCTAGTCCATAGCATCAATGCCTTTGTCTTGCAGGAACTGCTGACACACTCCAGCCACATGAGGTCTAGCATTGTCTTGCATTAGGAGGAACCCAGGGCCAACCGCACCAGCATATGGTCTCACAAGGGGTCTGAGGATCTCATCTCGGTACCTAATGGCAGTCAGGCTACCTCTGGCGAGCACATGGAGGGCTGTGTGGCCCCCCAAAGAAATGCCACCCCACACCATTACTGACCCACTGCCAAACCGGTCATGCTGGAGGATGTTGTAGGCAGCAGAACGTTCTCCTTGGCGTCTCCAGACTCTGTCATGTCTGTCAAATGTGCTCAGTGAGAACCTGCTTTCATCTGTGAAGAGCACAGGGCGCCAGTGGCGAATTTGCCAATCTTGGTGTTCTCTGGCAAATGCCAAACATCCTGCACGGTGTTGGGCTGTAATCACAACCCCCACTTGTGGACGTCGGGCCCTCATACCTCCCTCATGGAGTCTGTTTCTGATCGTTTGAGTAGACACATGCACATTTGTGGCTTGCTGGAGGTCATTTTGCAGGGCTCTGGCAGTGCTCCTCCTGCTCCTCCTTGCACAAAGGCGGAGGTAGCGGTCCTGCTGCTGGGTTGTTGCCCTCCTACGGCCTCCTCCACGTCTCCTGATGTACTGGCCTGTCTCCTGGTAGCGCCTCCATGTTCTGGACACTACGCTGACAGACACAGCAAACCTTCTTGCCACAGCTCGCATTGATGTGCCATCCTGGATGAGCTGCACTACCTGAGCCACTTGTGTGGGTTGTAGACTCCGTATCATGCTACCACTAGAGTGAAAGCACCGCCAGCTTTCAAAAGTGACCAAAACATCAGCCAGAAAGCATGGGAGCTGAGAAGTGGTCTGTGGTCACCACCTGCAGAACAGCTCCTTTATTGGGGGTATCTTGCTAATTGCCTATAATTTCCACATGTTGTCTATTCCATTTGCACAACAGCATGTGAAATTGATTGTTGCTTCCTAAGTGGACAGTTTGATTTCACAGAAGTGTGATTGACTTGGAGTTACATTGTGTTGTTTAAGTGTTCCCTTTATTTTTTTGAGCAGTGTATATTCATATTTTTTCAATCTTATCACTCACAGTGGCATTTGCACGGAGTAACTAGTGGGCAGGCTTATTTGTACATTTTACTCTAGTACAGCAAACTTTTCTCCTGGATTATTACATCGTCTGGAGACCGTGCTGAATCTTAGCACTCAAACTTTGCATCAACTGATGGATTTAGAAGAAGCAGTAAGTTATTTATGGCAGTTACAGTACATGATCTATGTGCTTAATTACTGTGTGTGTCAGGGCCCACATATGGTAGCTACATGGATTGCATCAATAAATAACGTGTTTGGAAACAGTGATGTTTTTTTCTTTTTCAACTAGTGAGATTGTTGAATGGCATACATCTGTCTACACATGCAATAATTGTGGGCCTGATTCAGATTTGTAGGCAAACCCAATGCTTTATAACAAAAAAAGAAAATTACTGCACTTGAATTAGCAATCTTGTTTGATACAAGCACACAAAGGCTTCTCCTTACCAAGTAAAACGTTTAATTAATTCATCCATATAGAACCATATAAAAATAAAAACTATAAAGCAATACAAAAGAAGTTTAATTAAATAGTTGGTCACTGCAGTAGTCTAAAATATATAGGGAATAATTAGCACACCGCTGTAAATGTTTATAAAACTGGTCTGTATACTTTATAAAAATGAAGTAAAAATTACCACCAAGTTCACAGTCCAAACGGTATCAGGAGATTCTTATGGGGATTACCTCCAAGCAAATGTGATTACTCCATTAAGAATGGCTGTGGGTATCCTGGAATTGAAAGTGTTAGTATGCAGCAACCAGTCAGCTGTTTCCTAACGTGGGAACCTTCTATATCTGCTGCCTCTCTCAGGAAGCAGCTTATACAGTATATGTAAAAAGAATGCTGTTCCTGTAGTTGGAATCATCCACAGTACACAGGTTTCACTCGGTGGGGCAGCAAAAGGCAACTGCTGCGGCTACTGCAGCTACATATAGTTGCAGGGGTGGCTCCAAGATGTGCGACTGCAGCACAGTCCAAAATTCAAATGGTGAAGCAGCACCAACTGCCACCCTAAACACTGACAAACATCACCAGAGACTGACTCGCAGGTGATGTTGCTCCCCTATTTGAAATTGGGACTGCGCTGCAGCCCCCCTTCTGGAGCCACTACTGCCTAGCTGTAATAAACCAGGGAAGTAGGAACCTGAATGGGCCCAGGTACTTTTCAGGGGGTGTGGCCTAATCATGGGAGGTGTGACCTTGTACACGTAGAAAAAAATACAGAAAAAAAGTACTTTAAGTGCCTCCATGGCCACACTGTAGCTCAGCACACAGCAGCATGTGCTGGGCTGAGGAGAAGAGCTGCAAGTGCTGCTGCCAGGTAAGGGAGGGGGGACTTGAGCACCCTCTGGGTCCCTCCATCAGGTCTGGGCATGGGTAAATAGTAAATGGTACATAGTCAGTCATTGCATGCATATTGGCATTTATTAACACTGTAAGCATGAAGATTTTAGCAAATACAGCTCTCCCTATAAGAGCTGTCCATTGTGATCATTGGACATACGGGTTTAGTACCGAGGAGTCTGTCTGCGGATTCTTTGTATGAAATGCATATTGCAGAGGGTGCTGGGAGTGATCCCTCTCAAAGGACAATACGAAAAGAAGCCCATAGGCTTTCATTGGAATCAGAATAACTTTACTGCCAAGTATTTCAGTGCACACGACACAATACACAAGGAATTTGTTTCTGATAGCCACCACTCTCAGACAGTATACATACATAACAAGAACACACAAGGTGGAGGAGCAGCATGATAGGTACGTCGATACATGTGCCAGGTTGAATTGCAAATGGAATTGGGCTAGGCGCCCATCAAATTTATTAGGGTAGTTGCTTGGAGGAAAAACTGTTCCTGTGTCTGGCGGATCTCACCAGTTGCGAGCTGTACCGCCTCCCTGACGGCAGCCTTCTGAACATGTCGTGAGTGGGGTGGGAGTGATCACTGATGATCCTTTCTGCCCGCTTAGTAACCCTTGCCTGATATATATCCTCAATCGCCGGGTGATTTGTCCCTATGATTTTTTCCGCTGCCCCCACTATTCGCTGTAGTCTGTTCCTGTCATGAGTTGAGGCCGAGCCAAACCACACTGTTATAGAGGTGCAGATAACGGATTGGATAATAGCAGAGTAAAAGAGCACCAGGAGTTCCTGCGGCAGTTTAAACTTCCTAAGTTGGCGTAAGAAGTACAGCCTCTGCTGGGCTTTCCCCACAACGTCGTCGATGTTGTCCTTCCACTTCAGATCCCTAGCAAGCGTGGAGCCTAAAAATCTAAAGGATTCAACTACTGCTACTGCACTGCCCGCAACTGTTAGTGGGAGGAGTGTAGGGGGATGCTTCCTGAAGTCTATGATCATCTCAACCGTCTTTGAAGCATTTAACTTTAGATTGTTAGCACTGCACTAGGTGACTAGCAAATTTACCTCATTCCGATAAGCGGTCTTCTCTCTCTCCGTGATCAGGCCAATTAGCGTGGTGTCGTCCGCAAATTTAAGGAGTTTCACCGACATGTCCTTGGAGATGCAGTCATTGGTATAAAGAGAGAAGAGGAAGGGGGAAAGAACACACCCCTGGGGGGCACCCGTGCTGGTTGACCTTACACCCGAGGAGAATTTACCCATCCTGACTCTCTGCTCTTACTCCGTTAGGAAGTTCAACACCCAGAAGCATAGCTTACCCGAGACACCTAGCCTGTGCATTTTAGATTGCGTCAGACCAGGAATGATAGTGTTGAATGCAGAGCTGAAGTCCACGAACAGTACCCTCGCGTAACCCCCCGGCGAGTCCACGTGCTGCAAGATGTGATGCAGACCAAAATTCACTGCGTCCACTGCCGATCTATTAGCCCTGTAGGCAAACTGGATAATGTTACCTAAAGATGGCGTTACCCACTGGGTCCAAGCTCTAAAATGTATTGTATTCTGGAGATAGGGGCATATGCGAAAAAGCAGCCAAACCTCCAAAAACAGACTTTTCAGAGGTCTGACCGCAAAATGCATGTTTATGCATCCCATCCAAAATCAGCTCCTAGCCAGCCAGTTTGATTAAAGCACTGCTCCTGAGATTAGAATCAGCCACCGGACACAGGTCACACTGTGCGGGGAAGCACAGGGTTACTAACCGCCATGATTTCAGTTAGTTAACTTATAACAAACCATATAGGCTCTCGTCCAGTGGGTGTTTTAGTAGTCAAAATGCCCATATAGTCAATGCTGTGCAGTGTCCAATGCTATTAGCTGACAACGCATTTCATTCTCCCACAGAACTTTTTCCAAGACATACCAATGGTTCACATACAAATCCGATGGTTTGGGGTCTGTGCATGCACAGGACCAAGATTGACATACTGTAGCATTTGGGAGCCAGAGTGTGGCAACAACCGGGACTGTTCTACAAAACAGGGACATGCAGACTTCCTGGACCCGGCAAAGGGGTTAGACAGCCAGTAAGTTTCAGCTGGTGATCCGATGCTTAGTTTTTGGACACTCGGATCGCAGATGCTGGCAGGAGTCATCTATTTCCTACAGACAGCTCCTGCAGCATTAGAGTATTTGTGGTACCATTTTGCTGCTTCCTAGCGGTTGTACAATACCAACCACATCAGAATCTGGCCCTGTGTTCCTCAATGGTTGCCACTGAAAATTTGGAGAACTTCATGCACTAAATTGTCAATACAAGAAAGAATGGAGGCTGCGCTAGTGGAGGAAAGAACAATGTAAAACACTCAATAGGTACGTATAAAAATTTATTATAAAACATAAATTATTTAAAAAGCAGGAATTCTGTGCAAGAGGATTGGTGCAATGTCTCTTAGGTGTAGAGTACCTCATGCAATGCGGGAATAGGCTGGTGCCTCTCTCGGGCTCCTCCGGATAACTGGTCGGCAAGATGGGCTGGTTCGGGTCCAATTCAGAGATGTCCTGTTCCAACGGGTAAATACCTGACGCGTTTCGCTGCATAAACCCTGCAGCTTTTTCAAAGGTGTATTCTAATGCCTGGGTTTATGGCTTTATATACCCTAGACAAAATGGTGGCTTAATTGGCACCTGGATGCACATTTCCTGTTTGGCACTAACATTTCTATTTCCAATCTTTAAAACAATAAAAAAATAATAAAAATATATATAGGAGACAGACCTACTTGTGTGAAGCAATATATAATTATGTAAAGCTTTGATTTTGACTATTTAAATAAACATTTCATTGCCTTGGGATTTTAACATGGGATACGTGGTCCAATCAGAAGATTTGTATATGGCTCTGTAGTCATGGAGACCTTTAGAAGAGCTCATTTCATAGGTTGAGTTACAGATCATATGATCGATGTCAGTCATGTGACCTAGGTCACCTGGTAAATGGGGTATTACCAAAATATATTTACACAGTATATACTGGATGAAGAGACTGTCTAAATTTCTAAGTGATAATATGACCTCATTAGTGGCGTCAGTCTCAAATTGCTGATTAGTTTATTGTTTTATTTATTAAGGAGGGAGCTCCGAAGATGCGGCGTCCACTCCCGGACCGTTGTCTTGGCAACCGCGACCGGAAGTGACGTGTCGGATCGGAGAGCCAGTGAGAGTGCCCGGGCCGTCGCCATAGAAACGCGGTTTGTAGTGGGCGGATTGTTGACCCCACGGGATTGGAGGTTTAAACCCTCCTCCCTCTGTTGTCATGACGACGCGGTCTTCGGCCGCATACTCCTCTACATAAAAACTAATGTTTCCATGTAATATTTACATAAGTTTTTTAGCCGGTAACCGTGGAAACCTAAATCGACTCGTCCTTTGCGGGCTGGTCTCAGCATAAAGGCGAGTGAGTTAGAGTTAATTATAAATTATATAGATGGCTTTGATCCGGTTTCCATGGGAACCGGGCTGGATGGACTTTCCCCAGACATATTATAATTGGCTGTGCTACCTACTTTGTATGCATTTATACCCATAACTTATGGCAATCATGTTGAATTGAAATGCCTATGTAACTCAGTGGCTGCTGTTCTAAAAAGCCCACATATATCTTATATCTGAATCATATACATGATTACAAAACCAATGAAAAATAAAAAAGATTATTTATAATTGTTAAGTCATTTAGTTAATTGGTCTTTTTTTATTAAGAAAAATTATTTTGATTTAATTCTATATACAGTTCAGTGCCAGTTATTCTGAAGACCTAATTGTGTCTAATTAGGCCGATAGATACCCTATAACAGGAACCTATACATATCTGCACCAATATTTTCATAATTTAGTATGTAATAATTATCTTATTAGATACCTCTATAGGGATTCTGATTGATCAGAGAATGACAGTAAATTGTTTCTATGGCTAGCTGAATTATTAATCATTTGATATAAAGGACAGGAACTCCGTGATATATAGAAGAAAGATAATAAAGGGAAAGAGAGTTGATTGGCTGAGTGGATCGAAGGTCTTAGGCAATAATGTCTATACGGAAAGAAAGATACTGCTTATGACAAATAGACGGGTGTAGGGATATGATGGTTGGTCTTAAGATTAAATGATCATATTTAGTTCCACTGCCTCGTTGAGGCCATCTGGGTGGATGGAGCCCATTCTAAACATCCAGTAGACCTCCTGTTGACACAGTTTTTTGAAACGGTAACCCCCCCCCTATTTGTTATGGGAATTTGTTCTATCCCTATTATTTTGAGACTTTTTGGATCTCCATTATGATAATCATTGAAATGTTGGGAAACGCTATGTGTGGATACTCGATTAAGAATGTTCCTACGATGCTCTAGAAATCTGATACGAAGTTTTCTAGTGGTGCGGCCTACATAATGTAGGCCACAACCACATTGTAAGATATATACGACGTATGTCGATTTGCAATTGATATGACTCCTAATTTTATATTGTTTTTCCCCTTTATCGGTTTTAACGTACTGTGTTTTCTCTATATATTGACACGTGGTGCATCTCGTGCCACCACATTTATAGAAGCCCGTTACTGGCTGGAGCCATGGATCTTTGTTGGAATTAATTCTCTTCTCAGATCTCAAGTGGCTGGGAGCTAGGGAGTTCTTTAAAGATTGTCCCTTCCGGAATATAAATGTGGGTTTAGCTGGAAGGATATCCCCTAGCAAATTATCTTGTTTTAATATACTATAGTTTTTCCTAATTATGGATTTTATCTTAGGACAACAATCATTATAAGTGGTAATAAATGCTGAGTGGTATTCTTTATCTCTTTCAGGATCGTTATTTGGCCTCTTTGCTTTATAAAGTAAAAGATCTCTATTCATCTCTCTCACTTCTCCTAATGTTTTCTGTAATAGGGATATCGGATATCCCCGATGTTCAAAGGAGTCTACCATCAATTTGGCTTGTATGTCAAACAGCTTTAAGTCGGAGCAATTTCTTCTGAGACGAATCAATTGACTCCGAGGTATGCTTTTTTTCCAGGGTGGATAATGTGCACTGGAAAAGTGGAGATAGGCATTCGATCCTACCTCTTTGCTGTGATTGGTAGTATGTATTTGTCCATCACGTGCCTCTAAATTTAGATCTAAAAAGGTGATAGAATTAGGGTGGTACTGATGCGTGAATTTTAAGTTATAAGAATTTTGATTAAGTGAATTAACAAATGCTTGTGCTGAAAGTGCATCTCCATCCCAAATGATAAATAAATCGTCGATGTACCTGCCATAGAGGACCAGGGCCGCGCCATGCCCGCTGCCCCACACATGTTGGTCCTCGAATTGACCCATGTAAAGGTTGGCGTAGCTAGGCGCGAACCTGGTCCCCATGGCGGTACCTAAAATTTGAAGATAATGTGAATCCAGAAACAAAAAATAATTGTGACGTAATATAAATAAAATAGAATCTACAATAAATTTTTGATGAGTGTCTGTGAGGTCGCCATCTTGTTTAAGATGGTTAGATATGACCGACAATCCTTTTTGGTGCGGTATATTTGAATACAGACTCTGTACGTCCATGGTGAGAAAAGCATATGTGTCTTTCCATTTAACACCTGAAATTAGTGACAGAAAGTGAGTGGTGTCCTTAACGTGCGAACGAAGAAAAGAAACCCGTGGCTGTAAATATGAGTCAACATAAAACGAAAGGTTAGAAGTGAGTGAGTGAATACCTGAAATAATAGGGTGCCCGGGAGGTGAAGTGAGGGATTTGTGTATTTTTGGCAAGTGGTAGTAGATGGGAATAACCGGATGTTCTATGTAAAGAAACCTAAACTCTTCTTTGGAGATAATTTCCAAGGCCACTGCGTTATCCAATAGTTCTAGGAGTTCGGATAAAAATCCCTGAGTGGGATCCTTTTGTAATTTAGTATAAGTGCGGGGATCTTCTAACTGTCTTTTTGCCTCTGTTATATAGTCAGTTTTATCTTGGATTACGAGGCCACCCCCCTTATCTGCCTCTTTGATAATGATGGTGGTATCTTTGGTCAAATTAGTGAGGGCTTTCCTTTCTTGTTTACTGAGATTAGATTTGTATTTCTGGGACTGGGGAGCACTGCAGAGATTTTTGAAATCTTCCAGTGTGGTCTTGTAGAACATATCCACACTGGAGCCCTTGGCTCTGATAGGATAGAATTCTGATTTTTGTTTGAAAAGTGACCTGGATACATCAAATAATTTCTGTGGAGATTTTGGTGAACTCGTATTTAGTTATTCCAGAATCTTCAGAGCTAATTCATCACCTTGATCCAATAGGATCGGCATAGCGGTTTCATCATTTTTCTTTAGATTTGATTTGGCAAAGAACCTTTTACGACATAAAGTCCGTATATAGCGATTTAATTCCACAAAGAGATTAAATAAATTAGGAGTAGATGAGGGGGAAAACTTTAGGCCTCTGTTTAAGAGGGTTATTTCTGCATCTGTTAGTACTTTCGAGGAAAGGTTAAATATAGGGGATTTTAATTTATCCCTATTTTTGTTATTTTTAAGTTGTTTCAGTTTCTTGAGTTTTTCTTTCTTCCCCCCTCTTCTTCCTCTGAATCTGTACTTCTTCTTCCTCGTTTTTGTTGTGAGTGGTAGGGAGTTCGATCTTGAAGGGGCCTGGGGGGAAGTGGCTCTAAAAAAACTTCCGATTCTGTCTCATGTGATCTTTGAGATGGGGCCGTTGTTTTTGATCTTGCCCCCAACTCCTGTCTTTGTGTGGAGTCTCTCCCTTGTCCCTGTCCTCTAATGGTGTTGTGTTGTTGAGAGTGAGTTCTCTGTCTATTTGTGGGTCCTTGGTATCTTTCTACGGGTTCATTTGATGTATAATGATCATTTACCCTAGACCCATACTTCCAGTCATTAGTTCTTTGTGACTTTCTTCTACTCTGTATCTGGTTATATCTCGATTGATAGGTTGTTCTTTCTTTGTAAGGATCCCTACTGTATTCTTCTAGTCTCTCTTTATTCAGTGTTTTGTAGGACCTGACTGTCCCACTTTGATAGTCCTCTATATCGCGTTTAAATTTTTTGCATTTCGTGTCTAATAACAAATGTTCGAATCTATTCAGCTTTTCCATAACGTTCCTGTCCTTTTCTTTGTATTCATTGATATTATTAAAAGGTACTAATTTCTTTTTCAGAACTTCAATTTCTAATTCAATATGTTCTGTTTTCTTTCTACGATATTTTATGACTAAATCCATAAGAGTATATGAACACTTATCTAAAATATTTTCCCATTCAGCCTGGAATTCAGGGTTATTCTGAAATATAGAGGGTTTAAATAGTCTGAGACCTCTGGGTATCATTTTCTTATCCACATATTTCTGTAGATTTGTGCTGTCCAGCCAGTGTCTCATTTCGGACTTGAGAAGATCTTCCAATTTATGGAAGTCCTCTACCAAATTAAATTTAGGCTCAGACTTGTCCCCTCTAATTTCAGAATCAGTATCCCATCTAGCAAGGTAGGTCTGTCTCCTATTTGCTCTTTCCTCGAAATTAGCGAAACAACTCATCTCAGCAGCCCGGATATGACTTATGTGTAGATGCAAAAATAAGGTAAAATATACCCAAAGGTATTCGGGCGCTATGAGACGAGATGGTTAGCTAAGCGGCAGCCAATATTACAGGGGAGTCACTCCCAAAATGAGAATACAAGAAAGAATGGAGGCTGCGCTAGTGGAGGAAAGAACAATGTAAAACACTCAATAGGTAAGTATAAAAATTTATTATAAAACATAAATTCTTTAAAAAGCAGGAATTCTGTGTAAGATAATGTGCCAAATATATGCAGAAAAGATAAATTGCCAATAATATGCAAAGGTTGGCGTTTACCCAGAATGTTGGTACAGGATTAGTGGAAATTGTTCTCTAGAATCCGTTCCATATTTTGCCCATCAATATGGTATACAGTTATGATCCGGTTTGGAGGGTACCTTTTAGATGTTACTAAAGAGAGTCCATGAAAGATGTCCATATACCGCTAGAGGATTGGTGCAATGTCTCTTAGGTGTAGAGTACCTCATGCAATGCGGGAATAGGCTGGTGCCTCTCTCGGGCTCCTCCGGATAACTGGTCGGCAAGATGGGCTGGTTCGGGTCCAATTCAGAGATGTCCTGTTCCAACGGGTAAATACCTGACGCGTTTCGCTGCATAAACCCTGCAGCTTTTTCAAAGGTGTATTCTAATGCCTGGGTATATGGCTTTATATACCCTAGACATAATGGTGGCTTAATTGGCACCTGGATGCACATTTCCTGTTTGGCACTAACATTTCTATTTCCAATCTTTAAAACAATAAAAAAATAATAAAAATATATATAGGAGACAGACCTACTTGTGTGAAGCAATATTTAATTATGTAAAGCTTTGATTTTGACTATTTAAATAAACATTTCATTGCCTTGGGATTTTAACATGGGATACGTGGTCCAATCAGAAGATTTGTATATGGCTCTGTAGTCATGGAGACCTTTAGAAGAGCTCATTTCATAGGTTGAGTTACAGATCATATGATCGATGTCAGTCATGTGACCTAGGTCACCTGGTAAATGGGGTATTACCAAAATATATTTACACAGTTTATACTGGATGAAGAGACTGTCTAAATTTCTAAGTGATAATATGACCTCATTAGTGGCGTCAGTCTCAAATTGCTGATTAGTTTATTGTTTTATTTATTAAGGAGGGAGCTCCGAAGATGCGGCGTCCACTCCCGGACCGTTGCCTTGGCAACCGCGACCGGAAGTGACGTGTCGGATCGGAGAGCCAGTGAGAGTGCCCGGGCCGTCGCCATAGAAACGCGGTTTGTAGTGGGCGGATTGTTGACCCCACGGGATTGGAGGTTTAAACCCTCCTCCCTCTGTTGTCATGACGACGCGGTCTTCGGCCGCATACTCCTCTACATAAAAACTGATGTTTCCATGGAATATTTACATAAGTTTTTTAGCCGGTAACCGTGGAAACCTAAATCGACTCGTCCTTTGCGGGCTGGTCTCAGCATAAAGGCGAGTGAGTTAGAGTTAATTATAAATTATATAGATGGCTTTGATCCGGTTTCCATGGGAACCGGGCTGGATGGACTTTCCCCAGACATATTATAATTGGCTGTGCTACCTACTTTGTATGCATTTATACCCATAACTTATGGCAATCATGTTGAATTGAAATGCCTATGTAACTCAGTGGCTGCTGTTCTAAAAAGCCCACATATATCTTATATCTGAATCATATACATGATTACAAAACCAATGAAAAATAAAAAAGATTATTTATAATTGTTAAGTCATTTAGTTAATTGGTCTTTTTTTATTAAGAAAAAATATTTTGATTTAATTCTATATACAGTTCAGTGCCAGTTATTCTGAAGACCTAATTGTGTCTAATTAGGCCGATAGATACCCTATAACAGGAACCTATACATATCTGCACCAATATTTTCATAATTTAGTATGTAATAATTATCTTATTAGATACCTCTATAGGGATTCTGATTGATCAGAGAATGACAGTAAATTGTTTCTATGGCTAGCTGAATTATTGATCATTTGATAGTAAGGACAGGAACTCCGTGACATATAGAAGAAAGATAATAAAGGGAAAGAGAGTTGATTGGCTGAGTGGATCGAAGGTCTTAGGCAATAATGTCTATATGGAAAGAAAGATACTGCTTATGACAAATAGACGGGTGTAGGGATATGATGGTTGGTCTTAAGATTAAATGATCATATTTAGTTCCACTGCCTCGTTGAGGCCATCTGGGTGGATGGAGCCCATTCTAAACATCCAGTAGACCTCCTGTTGACACAGTTTTTTGAAACGGTCACCCCCCCTATTTGTTATGGGAATTTGTTCTATCCCTATTATTTTGAGACTTTTTGGATCTCCATTATGATAATCATTGAAATGTTGGGAAACGCTATGTGTGGATACTCGATTAAGAATGTTCCTACGATGCTCTAGAAATCTGATACGAAGTTTTCTAGTGGTGCGGCCTACATAATGTAGGCCACAACCACATTGTAAGATATATACGATGTATGTCGAGTTGCAATCGATATGACTCCTAATTTTATATTGTTTTTCCCCTTTATCGGTTTTAACGTACTGTGTTTTCTCTATATATTGACACGTGGTGCATCTCGTGCCACCCAGAGCTGGATTAAGGCTTTGGGGGGCCTGGGGTACTTACGACAGGGGGGCCCTAAAATGTAATATTAAAATCGTAATCACTACAAAGTATAATATAAATATACACACACATATATATCTGTGTGTATATATATATATATATATATATATATACACACATAGTGACACACACGCACATATACATATATATATATATACACACATACATAGATATATATATATACACATATATATACACATATATACATATATATACACATATATATATACACATATACATATATATACATATATATACACATATATACACATATATACACACATATATATATATACATACATATATAAATATATATGTATATATAAATATATACATATATATAAATATATACATACATATATGTGTATATATATATATATATATATATACACACAAACTGTATATATTATATATAACCAGAACCTAAACTTTAACTACAGCCACACTTACTTTCTTTGGACAGCTGTCACTCAGCTGTCCTGTGTGCAGCGCCGGTGGTGAGCCGAGACAGGCAGCGGGGAGCCGGGACAGCCAGTGTTGTAGGAGTCGTCTGAGAGCTGGCTGAGCAGCCTGCGCGCCCAGCGGCAGCCAATGACTGAGCCGCAGGCTGCTGCTCTTCACGTTATTGGACAGCTGAGCCGTCGCTCAGCATTCCTTCCATCAGAGGCAGTGAAGTCACTGCTGCTGCGTGTGGCGCCGGCTCCCGGGAGTGCAGCGCAATACGGCAGATCGGATCTCTGTTCCGATCTGCAGCGGCGACGGGGGGCCCTTTGAAAAAAGGGGGCCCGGGGTACTTATCCCCGGGACCCCCCTCTTAATCCGGCTCTGGTGCCACCACATTTATAGAAGCCCGTTACTGGCTGGAGCCATGGATCTTTGTTGGAATTAATTCTCTTCTCAGATCTCAAGTGGCTGGGAGCTAGGGAGTTCTTTAAAGATTGTCCCTTCCGGAATATAAATGTGGGTTTAGCTGGAAGGATATCCCCTAGCAAATTATCTTGTTTTAATATACTATAGTTTTTCCTAATTATGGATTTTATCTTAGGACAACAATCATTATAAGTGGTAATAAATGCTGAGTGGTATTCTTTATCTCTTTCAGGATCGTTATTTGGCCTCTTTGCTTTATAAAGTAAAAGATCTCTATTCATCTCTCTCACTTCTCCTAATGTTTTCTGTAATAGGGATATCGGATATCCCCGATGTTCAAAGGAGTCTACCATCAATTTGGCTTGTATGTCAAACAGCTTTAAGTCAGAGCAATTTCTTCTGAGACGAATCAATTGACTCCGAGGTATGCTTTTTTTCCAGGGTGGATAATGTGCACTGGAAAAGTGGAGATAGGCATTCGATCCTACCTCTTTGGTGTGATTGGTAGTATGTATTTGTCCATCACGTGCCTCTAAATTTAGATCTAAAAAGGTGATAGAATTAGGGTGGTACTGATGCGTGAATTTTAAGTTATAAGAATTTTGATTAAGTGAATTAACAAATGCTTGTGCTGAAAGTGCATCTCCATCCCAAATGATAAATAAATCGTCGATGTACCTGCCATAGAGGACCAGGGCCGCGCCATGCCCGCTGCCCCACACATGTTGGTCCTCGAATTGACCCATGTAAAGGTTGGCGTAGCTAGGCGCGAACCTGGTCCCCATGGCGGTACCTAAAATTTGAAGATAATGTGAATCCAGAAACAAAAAATAATTGTGACGTAATATAAATAAAATAGAATCAACAATAAATTTTTGATGAGTGTCTGTGAGGTCGCCATCTTGTTTAAGATGGTTAGATATGACCGACAATCCTTTTTGGTGCGGTATATTTGAATAGAGACTCTGTTCGTCCATGGTGAGAAAAGCATATGTGTCTTTCCATTTAACACCTGAAATTAGTGACAGAAAGTGAGTGGTGTCCTTAACGTGCGAACGAAGAAAAGAAACCCGTGGCTGTAAATATGAGTCAACATAAAACGAAAGGTTAGAAGTGAGTGAGTGAATACCTGAAATAATAGGGCGCCCGGGAGGTGAAGTGAGGGATTTGTGTATTTTTGGCAAGTGGTAGTAGATGGGAATAACCGGATGTTCTATGTAAAGAAACCTAAACTCTTCTTTGGAGATAATTTCCAAGGCCACTGCGTTATCCAATAGTTCTAGGAGTTCGGATAAAAATCCCTGAGTGGGATCCTTTTGTAATTTAGTATAAGTGTGGGGATCTTCTAACTGTCTTTTTGCCTCTGTTATATAGTCAGTTTTATCTTGGATTACGAGGCCACCCCCCTTATCTGCCTCTTTGATAATGATGGTGGTATCTTTGGTCAAATTAGTGAGGGCTTTCCTTTCTTGTTTACTGAGATTAGATTTGTATTTCTGGGACTGGGGAGCACTGCAGAGATTTTTGAAATCTTCCAGTGTGGTCTTGTAGAACATATCCACACTGGAGCCCTTGGCTCTGATAGGATAGAATTCTGATTTTTGTTTGAAAAGTGACCTGGATACATCAAATAATTTCTGTGGAGATTTTGGTGAACTCGTATTTAGTTCTTCCAGAATCTTCAGAGCTAATTCATCACCTTGATCCAATAGGATCGGCATAGCGGTTTCATCATTTTTCTTTAGATTTGATTTGGCAAAGAACCTTTTACGACATAAAGTCCGTATATAGCGATTTAATTCCACAAAGAGATTAAATAAATTAGGAGTAGATGAGTGGGAAAACTTTAGGCCTCTGTTTTAGAGGGTAATTTCTGCATCTGTTAGTACTTTCGAGGAAAGGTTAAATATAGGGGATTTTAATTTATCCCTATTTTTGTTATTTTTAAGTTGTTTCAGTTTCTTGAGTTTTTCTTTCTTCCCCCCTCTTCTTCCTCTGAATCTGTACTTCTTCTTCCTCGTTTTTGTTGTGAGTGGTAGGGAGTTCGATCTTGAAGGGGCCTGGGGGGAAGTGGCTCTAAAAAAACTTCAGATTCTGTCTCATGTGATCTTTGAGATGGGGCCGTTGTTTTTGATCTTGCCCCCAACTCCTGTCTTTGTGTGGAGTCTCTCCCTTGTCCCTGTCCTCTAATGGTGTTGTGTTGTTGAGAGTGAGTTCTCTGTCTATTTGTGGGTCCTTGGTATCTTTCTATGGGTTCATTTGATGTATAATGATCATTTACCCTAGACCCATACTTCCAGTCATTAGTTCCTTGTGACTTTCTTCTACTCTGTATCTGGTTATATCTCGATTGATAGATTGTTCTTTCTTTGTAAGGATCCCTACTGTATTCTTCTCGTCTCTCTTTATTCAGTGTTTTGTAGGACCTGACTGTCCCACTTTGATAGTCCTCTATATCGCGTTTAAATTTTTTGCATTTCGTGTCTAATAACAAATGTTCGAATCTATTCAGCTTTTCCATAATGTTCCTGTCCTTTTCTTTGTATTCATTGGTATTATTAAAAGGTTCTAATTTCTTTTTCAGAACTTCAATTTCTAATTCAATATGTTCTGTTTTCTTTCTACGATATTTTATGACTAAATCCATAAGAGTATTTGAACACTTATCTAAAATATTTTCCCATTCAGCCTGGAATTCAGGGTTATTCTGAAATATAGAGGGTTTAAATAGTCTGAGACCTCTGGGTATTATTTTCTTATCCACATATTTCTGTAGATTTGTGATGAAACCGCTATGCCGATCCTATTGGATCAAGGTGATGAATTAGCTCTGAAGATTCTGGAAGAACTAAATACGAGTTCACCAAAATCTCCGCAGAAATTATTTGATGTATCCAGGTCACTTTTCAAACAAAAATCAGAATTCTATTCTATCAGAGCCAAGGGCTCCAGTGTGGATATGTTCTACAAGACCACACTGGAAGATTTCAAAAATCTCTGCAGTGCTCCCCAGTCCCAGAAATACAAATCTAATCTCAGTAAACAAGAAAGGAAAGCCCTCACTAATTTGACCAAAGATACCACCATCATTATCAAAGAGGCAGATAAGGGGGGTGGCCTCGTAATCCAAGATAAAACTGACTATATAACAGAGGCAAAAAGACAGTTAGAAGATCCCTGCACTTATACTAAATTACAAAAGGATCCCACTCAGGGATTTTTATCCGAACTCCTAGAACTATTGGATAACGCAGTGGCCTTGGAAATTATCTCCAAAGAAGAGTTTAGGTTTCTCTACATAGAACATCCGGTTATTCCCATCTACTACCACTTGCCAAAAATACACAAATCCCTCACTTCACCTCCCGGGCGCCCTATTATTTCAGGTATTCACTCACTCACTTCTAACCTTTCGTTTTATGTTGACTCATATTTACAGCCACGGGTTTCTTTTCTTCGTTCGCACGTTAAGGACACCACTCACTTTCTGTCACTAATTTCAGGTGTTAAATGGAAAGACACATATGCTTTTCTCACCATGGATGTACAGAGTCTGTATTCAAATATACCGCACCAAAAAGGATTGTCGGTCATATCGAACCATCTTAAACAAGATGGCGACCTCACAGACACTCATCAAAAATTTATTGTAGATTCTATTTCATTTATATTACGTCACAATTATTTTTTGTTTCTGGATTCACATTATCTTCAAATTTTAGGTACCGCCATGGGGTCCAGGTTCGCGCCTAGCTACGCCAACCTTTACATGGGTCAATTCGAGGACCAACATGTGTGGGGCGGCGGGCATGGCGCGGCCCTGGTCCTCTATGGCAGGTACATCGATGATTTATTTATCATTTGGGATGGGGATGCACTTTCAGCACAAGCATTTGTTAATTCACTTAATCAAAATTCTTATAACTTAAAATTCACGCATCAGTACCACCCTAATTCTATCACCTTTTTAGATCTAAATTTAGAGGCACGTGATGGACAAATACATACTACCAATCACACCAAAGAGGTAGGATCGAATGCCTATCTCCATTTTTCCAGTGCACATTATCCACCCTGGAAAAAAAGCGTACCTCGGAGTCAATTGATTCGTCTCAGAAGAAATTGCTCTGACTTAAAGCTGTTTGACATACAAGCCAAATTGATGGTAGACTCCTTTGAACATCGGGGATATCCGATATCCCTATTACAGAAAACATTAGGAGAAGTGAGAGAGATGGATAGAGATCTTTTACT
This sequence comes from Pseudophryne corroboree, assembly GCF_028390025.1. Taxonomy (NCBI): domain Eukaryota; kingdom Metazoa; phylum Chordata; class Amphibia; order Anura; family Myobatrachidae; genus Pseudophryne; species Pseudophryne corroboree. Next base: position 290,387,034 of record NC_086449.1, read on the forward strand.
TTATAAAGCAAAGAGGCCAAATAACGATCCTGAAAGAGATATAGAATACCACTCAGCATTTATTACCACTTATAATGATTGTTGTCCTAAGATAAAATCCATAATTAGGAAAAACTATAGTATATTAAAACAAGATAATTTGCAAGGGGATATCCTTCCAGCTAAACCCACATTTATATTCCGGAAGGGACAATCTTTAAAGAACTCCCTAGCTCCCAGCCACTTGAGATCTGAGAAGAGAATTAATTCCAACAAAGATCCATGGCTCCAGCCAGTAACGGGCTTCTATAAATGTGGTGGCACGAGATGCACCACGTGTCAATATATAGAGAAAACACAGTACGTTAAAACCGATAAAGGGGAAAAACAATATAAAATTAGGAGTCATATCAATTGCAACTCGACATACGTCGTATATATCTTACAATGTGGTTGTGGCCTACATTATGTAGGCCGCACCACTAGAAAACTTCGTATTAGATTTCTAGAGCATCGTAGGAACATTCTTAATCGAGTATCCACACATAGCGTTTCCCAACATTTCAATGATTATCATAATGGAGATCCAAAAAGTCTCAAAATAATAGGGATAGAACAAATTCCCATAACAAATAGGGGGGGTGACCGTTTCAAAAAACTGTGTCAACAGGAGGTCTACTGGATGTTTAGAATGGGCTCCATCCACCCAGATGGCCTCAACGAGGCAGTGGAACTAAATATGATCATTTAATCTTAAGACCAACCATCATATCCCTACACCCGTCTATTTGTCATAAGCAGTATCTTTCTTTCCATATAGACATTATTGCCTAAGACCTTCGATCCACTCAGCCAATCAACTCTCTTTCCCTTTATTATCTTTCTTCTATATATCACGGAGTTCCTGTCCTTTCTATCAAATGATTAATAATTCAGCTAGCCATAGAAACAATTTACTGTCATTCTCTGATCAATCAAAATCCCTATAGAGGTATCTAATAAGATAATTATTACATACTAAATTATGAAAATATTGGTGCAGATATGTATAGGTTCCTGTTATAGGGTATCTATCGGCCTAATTAGACACAATTAGGTCTTCAGAATAACTGGCACTGAACTGTATATAGAATTAAATCAAAATAATTTTTCTTAATAAAAAAAGACCAATTAACTAAATGACTTAACAATTATAAATAATCTTTTTTATTTTTTATTGGTTTTGTAATCATGTATATGATTCAGATATAAGATATATGTGGGCTTTTTAGAACAGCAGCCACTGAGTTACATAGGCATTTCAATTCAACATGATTGCCATAAGTTATGGGTATAAATGCATACAAAGTAGGTAGCACAGCCAATTATAATATGTCTGGTGAAAGTCCATCCAGCCCGGTTCCCATGGAAACCAGATCAAAGCCATCTATATAATTTATAATTAACTCTAACTCACTCGCCTTTATGCTGAGACCAGCCCGCAAAGGACGAGTCGATTTAGGTTTCCACGGTTACCGGCTAAAAAACTTATGTAAATATTCCATGGAAACATTAGTTTTTATGTAGAGGAGTATGCGGCTGAAGACCGCGTCGTCATGACAACAGAGGGAGGAGGGTTTAAACCTCCAATCACGTGGGGTCAACAATCCGCCCACTACAAGCCGCGTTTCTATGGCGACGGCCCGGGCACTCTCACTGGCTCTCCGATCCGAAACGTCACTTCCGGTCGCGGTTGCCAAGGCAACGGTCCGGGAGTGGACGCCGCATCTTTGGAGCTCCCTCCTTAATAAATAAAACAATAAACTAATCAGCAATTTGAGACTGACGCCACTAATGAGGTCATATTATCACTTAGAAATTTTGACAGTCTCTTCATCCAGTATATACTGTGTAAATATATTTTGGTAATACCCCATTTACCAGGTGACCTAGGTCACATGACTGACATCGATCATATGATCTGTAACTCAACCTATGAAATGAGCTCTTCTAAAGGTCTCCATGACTACAGAGCCATATACAAATCTTCTGATTGGACCACGTATCCCATGTTAAAATCCAAAGGCAATAAAATGTTTATTTAAATAGTCAAAATAAAAGCTTTACATAATTATATATTGCTTCACACAAGTAGGTCTGTCTCCTATATATTTTTTTTTTTTTTTATTGTTTTAAAGATTGGAAATAGAAATGTTAGTGCCAAACAGGAAATGTGCATCCAGGTGCCAATTAAGCCACCATTTTGTCTAGGGTATATAAAACCATAAACCCAGGCATTAGAATACACTTTTGAAAAAGCTGCAGGGTTTATGCAGCGAAACGCGTCAGGTATTTACCCGTTGGAACAGGACATCTCTGAATTGGACCCGAACCAGCCCATCTTGCCGACCAGTTATCCGGAGGAGCCCGAGAGAGGCACCAGCCTATTCCCGCATTGCATGAGGTACTCTACACCTAAGAGACATTGCACCAATCCTCTAGCGGTATATGGACATCTTTCATGGACTCTCTTTAGTAACATCTAAAAGGTACCCTCCAAACCGGATCATAACTGTATACCATATTGATGGGCAAAATATGGAACGGATTCTAGAGAACAATTTCCACTAATCTTGTACCAACATTCTGGGTAAACTCCAACCTTTGCATATTATTGGCAATTTATCTTTTCTGCATATATTTGGCACATTATCTTGCACAGAATTCCTGCTTTTTAAAGAATTTATGTTTTATAATAAATTTTTATACTTACCTATTGAGTGTATTACATTGTTCTTTCCTCCACTAGCGCAGCCTCCATTCTTTCTTGTATTCTCATTTTGGGAGTGACTCCCCTGTAATATTGGCTGCCGCTTAGCTAACCATCTCATCTCATAGCGCCCGAATACCTTTGGGTATATTTTACCTTATTTTTGCAACTAAATTGTCAATGCCTGTTACATTTTTCATGTAGTCACTGGATAATATATTCAATTAACATTTTACGTGTTGCATCTGAGGGGGACAAACATAGCATTAGTTATATCCTTATGAATAATCCATTTGATACATTTCCACATTTATTATCAGTAGTGTTAATAACTTTTGTTTGATTCTGATTATCCTTTCTGGGTTCTCAGAGCATACTTTTTGTCTACACTCAGGGAAGTAACTAGAACTTTATGGGCCCCATAGAAAAACTTTGATGGGATCCCTGATGCTTCTAGGGAGGCACGTCCTTCCACAATGCTCCACCAGAGCTTTCTACAATGTAGCGTACTGGATAAACATTCATGTTTTTCTATTGTATATTCTATAATAGCTAACCAATGGCAGTTGCTAGCCTGTGGCTGCAGCGCATGCACCACGGTTAGGGTAGGGATGCTTTATGCCCTGTATTTAGTGGAATTGTACCAGATTTGGGGCATGTGCTTCAGTTCCCGGGAATAGTAGTGCAATATATACTGGAACCTGGTATATATTTAAAGAGATGAGCAAGTCAGATAATAAACACACAGGAAGGATTGAAGGACCAGATGTGGCATAAAATGGTGTATCCTACCAAGTAGAGATGAATTGGCTTGAACTTTGGCATCCGAGGCGGAATCTGAGTCCGACTCGGGACTTCCCATCTTACTCGGATCCCAAAACGAGGCCAAATGTCATCTTTCGCTGCCGGATTCTCACGGGTTTTGGATTCTATAAAGGTCCCTGGTTATCGGCGCCATCTTCACTCCAGCTGTGGAGAGTGTACTGGATGGACGTGTCCATCTCAGTACTGTCTTGTCTGGCATGGGGTGGGTGCTCTGACTGTTGTATCAGTCAACGGGTGCTCTGCTGTATTAGTCCAGGTGAGGTGCTCTGCTGTATTAGTGCAGGCGGGGTGCTCTGTCAGCTGTATCTGACATGGGTGCTCTGTCTGCTGTATCTGAAAAAGGGGTGCTATGTCTGCTGTATCTTAAAGGGGTGCTCTGCTGTATCCATCCAGGTGGGGTGCTCTGTCTGCTGTATTGAAAAGGGGTGCTCTGCTGTATCAGTCCATGCAAGGGTGCTCTGTCTGCTGTATCTGAAAGGGATGCTCTGCCTGCTGAATCTGATAAAGGGGTACTCTGTCATATTAGTCCAGGAGGGGTGCTCTGTCTGCCATATTTGAAAGGGGTTATCTGCTGCATCAGTCCAGGCAGGGGTGCTCTGTCTGCATTATCTGACAGGGGTGCTGACCACAGTCTATTATTTCCTACTCATACACATACAGTATTGTGCAACGCTGTTGGCGAAGCTAAAACACAGTGTGTAATAATATATATTTCTAACTCATTTGTGCGACACTTACTGCAGTGTGTGATAAAAAAATTAAATATATATTTCTGACTCATTTGTGCGACACTGTAACCGCAGTGTGTGATATAAAAAAATATACAGTGCCTTGCTAAAGTATTCACCCCCCTTTGCATTTTTCATGTTTTGTTGCCTCACAACCTGGAATTAAAATTGATTGTTTGAAGGTTTGCATCACTTCACTCATAGAACATGCCTACAACTTTGAAGATTTTTTTTAATTGTGAAGCAAACAACAAATAGGACAAAATAACAGAAAACTTCAGCGTGCATAACTATTCACCCCCCTAAAGTCAGTACTTTGTAGAGTCACCTTTTGAGGCAATTACAGCTGCAAGTCGCCTTGGATAAGTCTCTATGAGCTTGCCACATCTTGCCCCTGGGATTTTTGCCCATTCCTCAAGTCAAAAAAAACTGGTCCAGCTCCTTCATGTTGGATGGTTTCGGCTTGTGAACAGCAATCTTTAAGTCTGACCACAGATTCTGAATTGGATTGAGATCTGAGCTTTGACAAGGCCATTCCAACACATTTAAATGTTTCCCCTTAAACCACTCAAGTGTTGCTTTAGCAGTATGCTTTGGGTTATTGTCCTGCTGGAAAGTGAACCTCCGTCCCAGTCTCAAATCACAGGCAGACTGAAACAGGTTTTGCTCAAGAATATCCCTGTATTTAGCACCATCCATCTTTCCCTCAACTCAAAACAGTTTACCAGTCCCTTCTGCTGAAAAACATCCCCACAGCTTGATGCTGCCACCACCATGTTTCACTGTGGGGATGGTGTTCTTGGGGTGATGGGATGTGTTGGTTTTGTGCCAGACATAGCATTTTCCTTGGTGGCCGAAAAGTTACATTTTAGTCTCATCTGACCAGAGCACCTTCCTCCATACATTTAGGGGGTTGTCCACATGCCTTTTGGCAAACTCAAAACGTGCCTTCTTATTTTTAACACTAAGTAATGGCTTTTTTCTGGCCACTCTTCCATAAAGCCCAGCTATATGGAGTGTATGGACTATTGTGGTCACATGCACAGATACACCAGTCTCTGCTGTGGAACTCTGCGGCTCCTTCAAGATTACCTTTGGTCTCTGTGCTGCCTCTCTGATTAATGCCCTCCTTGCCCAGTCTGTGAGTTTTGGAGGCCGGCCCTCTCTTGGCAGGTTTGTTGTGGTACCATGTCCTTTCCATTTGAAGATGATGGATTTGACGGTACTCCGGGGATCATCAAAGCTTTGGATATTTTTTTATAACCCAACCCTGACTTGTACTTCTCAACAACTTTATCCCTGACTTGTTTGGAGAGCTCCTTGGTCTTTATGGTCTGCAGTGGTGTTCCAGCCTCTTGGTTAGTGATGTTGCAGCCTCTGGGTCCTTTCAGAAAAGGTGTGTTTATACTGACAGATCATGTGACACTTAGACTGCACACAGGTGGACTTAATTTTACTAATTATGTGACTTCTGAAGGTAATTGGTTGCACCAGAACTTTTGAGGGGCTTCATAGCAAAAGGAGTGAACACATATGCACATGCCAATTTTCAAATTTATATTAATAAAAAAAATCTTTTTTATATACATTTTTCTCATTTCACTTCACCAACTTAGACTATTTTATGCGGATCCATCACATAAAATTCAGATTTAAAAAAAATTAAATTACAGGTTGTAATGTAACAAAATAGGTAAAAAGCCACGGGGGGTGAATACTTTAGCAAGGCACTGTATATGTTTCTGACTCATTTGTGCGACACTGTAACCACAGTGTGATAAAAAAAAATATATATATATATTTCTGACTCATATGAGCGACACTGTAACTGCAGTGTGTGATATAAAAAATAATATATATAGGTTTTGATTTAAAATTTTGTGCTGTATCATCCCACGATACATCCAGTGACTGCAGCTGCTCCGTCCATCTAGGGGTGTTCTATCTGTCCACCCAAAATAAGAGACATCTTTTTTTAAATTATTTTGTGCTGTATCCTCCCAGTATACATCCAGACATGCTCTGTTCAGTTCAGGGTGCTGTGTCAATTGCTCATATTCTTATGTTATAACTTATTGTCTTATTTTCATAATTCTTCTTATCACAACATTGTGATTCATTCAAATTAATATTATTATTATTATTAATTATAAATTAACTAAATTGAAATTAAATTAAATTGATATAACTAAACTCTCCACACATGAATAGCGAACCCTCTGCATGTCAAATATATCTTTGAGGAACAGAAGAACTTGATTCTAATTTTAAAATAATTTTAACAGATGATTACAGCATTTAAAAATATATTGTTAACTGCCACATGTTTGCTTCCCACTGCTGTCACTTACAGTAGTTTAGTCATCCAGCTACCTCAGAGCAACATTTTGGCCTTAACTGGATAAAAACAATATTGTGAGCTGTGAGGTGTTCAGGACAGACTGGAAATGAGTGGAAATGAATATTATTGAGGTTAATAATACTGTAGGAACAAAAACACCCTCAAATTCTGTTATTTTAGCTGTTTTTATTATTAAAAAAAAAAATCCAGATCCAAAACCAAAACCCGCAAGACCGGTTTTGGAAAAACCAATACAGATCTAAAACACGAAGGAGGTACAGATCCAAAACCAAAACACAAAACCCGAAAAATGGCCCGGCGCACACCCCTAACTTCCAAGGGACTTTTATTGTTACTGTATATTTATAGGTACACGTTGCAGGGTCTCAGTAATGTTTAAGAAGTCAGCGGTGCAGTGTCCCAATGGGACAATAACAAAAGTTTATACTGTATGAGTCCATTTGGATCATAAAACTTACTGTGTAGCACTCACAGATAATATGACACCCACCACTGACTGACTATGTTACACCCATTGGTGACATTTACGGTCAGTTCATTAGTTTGTGAGTGACCCTGAGCCCAGCAGTGTACACCCGCACTGCATTGCACAGTCATGCACCATGCTCCAGCAGCTTCTCCCACACTCTGATCAGTATCCTCCTCAGCCGCCACCTCCCTCTGAGTCCAGCCAGTGCTTTGGCTTCTCACCTGCCATCTTCGTGGCTCCAGACGCCGCCATGTACCCACGGTAGTTATGCCAGTAACTGAGAGGGGTAATCACCAAATGTAGCAGAATACTTAAGTACTCATGTTACTTTGTAGGACAGCTATTGCACATACCAGACTGCCATGTTTGCGTATAACAGTTACTGTATCCTTGCTGTTCTTCTGAATGTTATTTAGGTTAGTAGGAAGTTATTCAGAATTCAGTGAAGAGGTGATAGGTCAGTTTGGTGCAGAAGACAAGTGACAATGCAATAAAGAGAGATACTGTAATTTTTTTATTGCTCTGGGCAAGCGCTTTGACATCCTACAACCACTATTTTAAAAGCAACTTGTGGCAGCTGGTAATTGACCTGAGCAGTAGGAGACATACTGCTGTGCTTTGTGGATTTTAACCATTTTCTTGTCAAATGCATAGTTGTAACTTTTAAAAATAGATTCCAGTGACAATTTTCAGCTGAGCAGCTGTATTTAAGCACAACACTGTCTTGGTGGCACTTGGAGTACTACAGACTTCATCATGTAATTTTTACTGATTTTCATTATTACACACTGTACATTTTGCATTTTAAATATCTCTCTTCAGTCAACATTTACTTATAAATTCAACAGAAATAGATGGTAGGAATTACATGTTATAAGAAGAACATGATTAATGTTATTATTGGGTTGGTCAACTGTACTGTACAATAGTAATGATGTTAAGAGAAAGCATCTGTGAGTAGCCATTTTGTTTGGCTGCACACATATATTCACCGGTTGATTTTGCTTAAACACACAGTAGCATAAACAACATGGACATTTATGACTTAATTTATTTTAATTATATTGCTGATAAATTAAATACATTATATGAATTATTGCCTACTGATATATAATAATTAGTGTTTTAGGTGATATATTATTTTAAGTAAGGGACACCTAAATAACATACTAAAACTTTTTTTAATAGTTTAAAAATATAATATGTCTTGCAAAACATTTCACAGCTGTACTAGTAGTCACAGATACACTAGGCAGGCCCCGAGAGGGGCATAACCTTTCTTGAAAACACACTGTTATCAGGAGTAAGGACAACCTCCATCAACTCGGCCAGATGTTAGGCACCTCCTCCACCACACCATTCCATAGACTGTGCTGCATAAATGGCAGTTAGAAGCTCTCCACTTTATCTATCTCCAAGGCATGATACATTTCCCCCAGTCACAGTCAAATTCATTTTTGCTGTATAGGGCGCACCCTATTGTTATAAATGTTTCAAACTTCACTCAGGTTCAAAGGACCAAAAAACTCTCAAAATGATTGTGTCCAGTGCTATTCAAAATAGCTGCATCAGCTCATTTAAGAATTTTAACATTTATATAGATAAATGAGCAGTTAATGTGTAAGTAAATGTTGAGGCACCGATTCTGATAATAACCTATTGTGTGTAATTTCTTTAAAGAAACTGTGTCAAAATACAGTATTATTTATTAAAAACACAATTAGGCAATGTTTAGATTAGCTGATGGCTGCATAAGATGGCCATATAAGAGCCCAATTTTTTGTGATTGGTTGTCTATGACTAAGCAGTTGCTAGGTAGTTTTTTGGTTCTGTGGTAATTTTTCCTATAGGAATATTGGGCTGTCCATCAAGGTTTTAGGGGCCGTGGGTTCAGGACAATATATAATCCCAGTCATGTGCCTCAGACTTCTTCTTGCCATTTTGGAATGCCCTCCCGCCCGCTCTGACTATATTTTTTCCTGCGTTCTTGTCATTCTTGGTTGGCTCTTGACAGCCAGATTGGCGGGAAGTCGCTACCAACCAGCGGTCAGATGGGCATAAGTGGTCATTGTGGGGCACCCTCTTTAGAAGGACGGCAGGTGTATCCTTACCTTGCGGTTGGACACCGAACGTTTGCCAGAGATAAGAGTGGTGAGTCCTGCACAATCCGGGTTATGCAGGGAGGAGGCGGTGTTGTGGTTTAGTACCTTCCTCAGTTTTTGTGTTTCAATCTAAATGACTGGAGCTGGTGTTTGGTAGCGACTTTTCCTTTGCCATCCTCCAATATAAAATCAATTCAATTACAATTATAGTTTAAAGAACAGGTCAGTGATCAATAAATATTGTCTGACCTTTAACTACAGCTAACCGTGTCCGTGTCTTTATTTTAGTGTGTCGTTATTTTAGTGGTAAGCTAGCTTAAAGAAGTGTTTATATCAATTGCAATAAAATTATGGGCGCCTTATAGTCTTTTTAGACTGACAGGTAGGAGCCAAGTAATGCAGGAAATATCCGTTATAGTGAGTGTAGGCTTCCAGTACTGTGTCTGTGAGGTGTAGCTTACCCTAGCTGTCCCTACCTGATCCCCTGGCAGCTTGGTAACTCATGCTGCTCATCTCCAAGCCACTTCCCTCACAGCCAGAGTCACTGCGTCTCGCCAATGGATGGCCGTTGATGATGTCATTCCACCAGGTATACTGCACACATGATCTTCCAGGATTCTCCCTACTGATCCCCAAATCATTTTGTACCTTCTATGGTACTTTGACAAGGATGGATTTTAACCAGCAGGATGGCTCTTTTCACATTTTGTAACTTCTACAGTACTTTGTGAAGGATGGATTGTAAACAGCAGGATGGCTCTTTTAGATTATTTCATACATTATTTATCTCTGTTGAAGTATTCACAGGTCCACTTCAGTGATAGGGCTAAATTGTTAAGGCTTGAGTGTAGACATATTTGAAGGAACTGCCTGTGAAGGCCTGGAATAGGTGTCCCATGGATGGATCACTGACCAAGTTGAAGTCCCATCAGCAATAAGATTAATACCACCCAGTAAATAACTGATGCAATTGCAAGTATTGACTTTTTCTGGAGACAGGTCTTCTCCAAACAATTATTTCATCTAATTAGTGGTTTTGATAGTGATGTTACTTAAGGCTTGCTTCAGAAGATGACACAAATCCCATTGTGAATGCTTCTTTGTACACAGCAGTACTGTGAAAATATACTAATGTAGCAGCTACTGGAATCTGTACAGACTGGCACCGGTGGTGTCACTAATTCGCAGCTTGCCTACAAAGATTTGTCGCACCATTGAACATCTAAGCAACCCTATGGTTGATCAGAATGTCCCTTGGAACTAAGACTGGGTCATTGTAATTTGATATTTCTGTGAACCTGACACATGCTCACTTGAATCTGGAGAGATAAGATGAGGAGGGAAATATGCACTAACATGAGTGCAAATACGGTATGTTCACATAACTCTAAGCAGATGCAGATGAGTGGTTGAGGACAGGTGCAAATACACAATGATGATGATAATGACAGACAGCACCACTAGTGAATTGCTAAAGATTGACTGATAAGTGCTTCTTTTCTTTACTTGTGCATATTATGTTTTTGGATGTTTGTTTAAGTATTTTTTTCCATTCACACACAAGACGGAGGGAGATTTGTATCTGATATATTTAAGATTTCTAAGTTTTATTGGTGTAAGTGAATGCCTAAAGTAAACCTGGCACATACATACAGTATATAGCAACACTCATCGCGGGTGCGACTAGTTTGCTGTGACTAGCGTGCCCTCCAGCAGGCACGTGCGAATAGTCGCACCCATGATCCATTGGAAATACACCTAGGCACGTGTAGTCGCTGCCATGATGGATGCGCACATACGTATGGACTAGAGATGAGTGGGTTTGGTTCCCTGAGAACCGTACCCTACCGGACTTCACTACCTGAGCCCGGATCCGAGCCAGGCTCGGATTATCCCGCCTGACTCGAAAACCAGAACAAGGCAAAACATCATCATCCCGCTGTCGGATTCTCTCGGGTTTTGGACTCCATTTAAGGAGCCACGCGTCACCGCCATTTTCACTCCAGAATTAGAGAGTGTAGCAAGAGGACATGTCTCCGTCCTCAGTGTCTGTGTGGGAGGGAAAGTGGGCTGGTGATTCCAGTGCTGTCTTGTGCTGCTCAGTCCAGTGTAGTGTTTTATGCTGCATCAGTCCAGTCACAGTGGTGCTGTCCTCTGCTGCCATATGTCCAGTGTACCTATATATGTCCAGTGCAGTGTTGCTATGTTATCCTGCATCAGTACAGTGTAGTGTCTTGTGCTGCATCAGTCCAGTCACAGTGGTGGTGTCCTCTGCTGCCATATGTCCAGTGCTGCTGTTTATGTCCAGTCCAGTGATACTTCTGTATATGTCCAGTGGTACTGCCATATAATTCCAGTGATACTACCATATATGTCCATTGGTACTGCCGTATAAATCCAGTGGTACTGGCGTATAAATCCAGTCCAGTGGTACTGCTGTATATGTCCAGTGGTACTGCCATATCATTCCAGTGATACTGCCGTATATGTCCAGTGGTACTTCCGTATAAATCCAGTGGTACTGGCATATAAATCCAGTCCAGTGATACTGCCGTATATGTCTAGTGGTGCTGCCACATAATTCCAGTAATACTGCCGTATATGTCCAGTGGTACTGCCGTATAAATCCAGTGGTACTGGCGTATAAATCCAGTCCAGTGATACTGCTATATAAGTCCAGTGATACTGCCGTATAAATCCAGTGATACTGCCGTAAATATATACAGTGGTACTGCCGTATAAATCCAGTCCAGTGATACTGCCGTATATGTCCAGTGGTACTGCCATAAAAATCCGGTGGTACTGCTGTATAAATCCAGTCCAGTGGTACTGCCATATAATTCAAGTGATACTGCCGTATATGTCCAGTGGTACTGCCATATAATTTCAGTGATACTGCTGTATATATGTCCAGTTGTACTACTGTATAAATTCAGTGATACTGGCGCATAAATCCAGTCCAGTGATACTGCCGTATATGTCTAGTGGTACTGCCATATAATTCCAGTGATACTGCCGTATATGTCCAGTGGCACTGCCGTAAAATCCAGTGGTACTGACGTATAAATCCAGTCCAGTGGTACTGCCGTATAAGTCCAGTCCAGTGGTGCTGCCATATAAGTTCAGTGGTGCTGTCCTGTGCTGTATTTTGTTTACTCCAAATAAATGGGTTATTAATATTTAATCCAAATAATTTTTACAGGGTTTGCCCTGTGTTGTGTAGAGGTGCACTTTCCTTTGCTGCATTTTGTTATATAACTCCAGAAAAATAATGGAGAAAAATTTGGAGGATAAAATAGGGAAAGATCAAGAACCACTTCCTCCTACTGCTGCTGCCGCTACTGCAGCTGTTGTTGCTGCTAGGAGTCGATTGTCATCCCAGAGAGGAAGTCGGAAGACCACTTGTACTACTTTAACTAAGCAAATGACTGTCCAACAGTCCTTTGCGAGGAAGATGAAATATGACAGTAGTCATCCTGTTGCAAAGCGGATAACTGAGGCCTTGACAGCTATGTTGGTGTTAGGCGTGCGTCCGGTATCCACCATTAGTGCAGTGGGACTGCAGTGCCAACCCTAGATGGGCCAGGTGTAGTGGGACTGCAGTGCCAACCCTAGATGGGCCAGGTGTTTGTGCCGCACACTTGTGTCGCTTAGCTTAGTCATACTGCTACCTCATTGCACCTCTTTTACTTCTTTGCATGATGTGCTGTTTGGGGACTATTTTTTTTAAGTGCCATCCTGTCTGCCACTGCAGTGCCACTCCTAGATTGGCTGGGTGTTTGTGCTGCACACTTGTGTCACATAGCTTAGTCATACAGCTACCTCATTACACCTCTTTACTTCTTTGTATGATGTGCTATTTGGGGACTAGTTTTTTTTAAGTGCCAACCTGTTTGCTACTGCAGTGCCACTCCTAGATGGGCCAGGTGTTTGTGCCGCCCAATTAGTGTCGCTTAGCTTAGCCATCCAGCAACCTTGGTGCACCTTTTTTTATCTTTGCATTATGTGCTGTTTGGGGACTAGTTTTTCTTAAGTGCCATCCTGTCTGACACTGCAGTGCCACTCCTAGATGGGCCAGGTGTTTGTGCCGCACACTTGTGTCGCTTAGCTTAGTCATCCAGCCGGCTCGGTGCAACCTTTTGGCCTATAAACAATACTGTGAGGTGTTCAGTGTTCAGAATAGATTGGAAATGAGTGGAAATTAATGTTATTGAGGTTAATAATACCGTAGGATCAAAATTACCCCCAAATTCTGTGATTTTAGCTGTTTTTATGTTTTTTTCAATAATCATCCAGATCCTAAACCAAAATCAAAACCAAAACACAAAAGGGTGGTTTTGGCAAAACCAATCGAGATCCAAAACACAAGCATGGAACTAGAAACAAAACCAAAACACAAAACATGAAAAGTACCCACCTCTAGTATGGGTTGCGCCAATGATGAAAGCAGCTACGTCTGTATGCAATTGGAGCCCGATACTGGAGCAATAGTTGCAACTTTGAATGTGCCGTCAATTGTGACTTTTTACTGAAGACATTTTATGGTTGCCGACAATTTAGCATCAGCTTCAGAGTGCTCAAGACAAAATCATCAGTTCCCTGACAGGACAGTAACATCCTTCTCATGTACTGTACATCATTTACTCACAGCATTTCCCTTCCCAACTGCATGTACTGTATCACACTTTAAGAGTCATAATAGTACCATCATAATGGTGCACATAGTTTGTATAAGGGGGGGAAAGATTACTGCAAATGTTTGCCCTGTGTGCTGTAGAGGTACACTCTCCTTTGCTGCATTTTGTTATATAACTCCAGAAAAATAATGGAGAACAAAAATTTGGAGGATAATATTGGGAAAGATCAAGAACCATCTATCTATCTATCTATCTATCTATCTATCTATCTATCTATCTATCTATCTATCTATCTATCTAATCACAGCAAAAAACAAATTGCGCAACCGGACACCCGTGCTTTAAAAGGGATGTCTTAAACTAAACTTTGTCTCTTGAGCCCCAACAAAGCAATAGTAGAAAACCTACTTAACAAATTTAATCAGACAGGAAGTACATGAACTACATATTGAGGCTCTTCTTGCTGTTGACATTGCTATCTTATGTCGTGTGCAATTGCAATTGTATGCTAAAATGGGCAGAAGCTAACCTGAGTATGGAGACGCCCACTGCTATCTCATCATTTCCATCCGATGGCATACAATTGCTGATACATCGGTACCATCGTCACAAATCGGATCATGTTGCAGGGTTGATGCAGCCAATCTTCAGGCACCATCTTAAAATGCAGCGGGTCCAGTGGCAGTTGCATGCCTTCACAAATGTTTTGCCCAACATTATCAGTTTGTAAAAGACCCCCATTGAGCAGTTTAATCGGAAACGGAATTACAATGAAGTTCTAAGTGTGCAGTGCAAAGTAACTTTATAAAATGATGTCTGGAAAAGTGTACATCTTATATAAAATCTCTCAGGAAAATGCTGTAAGTAAGTTCAGTCTCTCTTTAACAAAGCAGTGCATTTATATCCAGTGACCCATAATGATGCTAATAATTCTTTTAATGCACTTTTCAAAAAGAAAGAAAACATTGGCCCTCATTCCGAGTTGATCGCTCGCTGCCGTTTTTCGCAGCACAACGATCAGGTTACTACTGCGCATACGTATGCACCGCAATGCGCACGCGCGTCGTACGGGTAGAAACATCGTTGCCGTGCAATGCTTCTAGCGACGAATCCATTCGCACAACCGATCGCAAGGAGATTGACAGGAAGAGGGCGTTTATGGGTGTTGTCAACTGACCGTTTTCAGGGAGTGGTAGGGAAAACGCAGGCGTGTCCAGGCGTTTGCAGGGCGGGTGTCTGACGTCAATTCCGGGACTGGACAGGCTGAAGTGATCGCAAAGGCTGAGTAAGTTCAGACCTACTCTGAATCTGCAAAAAACTTTTTCGGACCGCTCAGCTGCACATGCGATCGCACACTTGCAAAGCAAAAATACACTCCCCTGTGGGCGGCGACTATGCGTTTGCACGGCTGCAAAAAGTAGCTAGCGAGCGATCAACTCGGAATGAGGGCCAATGTGTAGCCTGTGCTCTCAAAATAAAGATATTCCCATATATTCTACAGGAGAGAAAAAAATATCATCTGGGTTCAATTTACTAAGGAGTAATTGTGTTTATTCATATTTCTCAACATCTAACAGCTGTGGAGAGGAAACCCTGTGCGCAGCCAAAAATTAGGGGGCGTGACTACATGGTTAGGGGCAATTGCCGCAACTGCAAGTCACATCCCAGTTTTGTCATTGTGGGGGCATGCACAGTGCCCTTCCAGCTGCTGGACACGCCCCAAGTCCCTATCTCCCATTTCCTTGGGGGTCTCTCAACTAGGGATGGCAACTGATGGATTATCCATTGATGGTCACCATCGATGGCACCATTGATGGATAACATTGATGGTGTAAAACCATCTCCAAGGGAACCATCAATGTATTGATAAATGAACTGCGGGCTGATCAGAGACCAGAGGCGGAGCTTCATGGGTGTCTGGGGCAAGGCTAAGCTCAGTGCCCTGACACTTGGTGGAATAAGGAAAAAAAATTGGAGCTCTAAACCATTGATGGCAGGAAACTAGCTGGTTTTCCCCATGAGTGAAAAAAGTATTTGACTTTGGTCATAGACCATCAATGAGATCAAATAATCGATGGTCGATGGCCATCCCTGCTCTCAACTGTTCCCCCAACCATGGGACACTGCAGCTCGCGGGTGGGACAGTGCCTGAAAAACGGGACAGTCCTACCATCGGGACAGTTGGGAGGTATGTTTATTCAGAGCACTCTGCATATCTTGCTAATTCCGCTGTCCCTATAGAGGTCACAGCAGTAAGTGGCATTAAATAGATTAGAGCAACTGTAGATAAATCTCGGCTGAAATACAGTAAATATCTGTTTTGCAATATAAACAATTCTGGAGTCCCAAATTGCTTCCTTATGTTGTTGAGAGAATCTGTAGGGCTAATATGGGGGTTTGTGTGTCTACAAGTGGAAACACGTGCTGGCCATCTATTTTACACCGGCCACTGCAACTGTCATAATTAGTAATAGTACTTGCATCAGCCCCATGCTAGGTGCCAGAGGTTTGTCAGTCCCAGGCTTTCCTTCTCTATATGAATGACTCACATGGAACTTTTGATACAATCTGATGACACAGCTAGAGATGAGCGGGTTCGGTTCCTCGGGATCCGAACCCCCCTGAACTTCACCCATTTTACTCGGTTCCGAGGCAGACTCGGATCCTCCCGCCTTGCTCGGTTAACCCGAGCGCGCCCGAACGTCATCATCCCGCTGTCGTATTCTCGCGAGATTCATATTCTATATAAGGAGCCGCGCGTCGCCGCCATTTTCACTCGTGCATTGGAGATGATAGGGAGAGGATGTGCAGCGTTCTCTCAGTTGTGCTCAGTGTGCTGCAAATATCTGTGCTCAGTGTGCTGCAAATATCTGTGCTCAGTGTGCTTGCAAATATATGTGCTCAGTGTGCTGAAAATATCTACATTCTCTGCCTGAAAAACGCTCCATATCTGTGCTCAGTGTGCTGCAAATATCTGTGCTCAGTGTGCTTTATTGCGGGGACTGGGGACCACCAGTATTATATAGTAGGAGGACAGTGCAGAGTTTTGCTGACCAGTGACCATCAGTATTATACGTTCTCTGCCTGAAAAACTCTCCATATCTGTGCTGCATTGTAGTATATAGTAGGAGGACAGTGCAGAATTTTGCTGACCAGTGACCACCAGTATTATATCAGTACGGTACAGTAGTCCACTGCTCTACCTACCTCTGTGTCGTCATTAAGTATACTATCCATCCATACCTGTGGTGCATTTTAGTTGTTGTGCACAGTATATATAGTAGGAGGACAGTGCATAATTTTGCTGACCACCAGTATATAATATATAGCAGTACGGTACAGTAGGCCACTGCTCTACCTACCTCTGTGTCATCAAGTATACTATCCATCCATACCTGTGGTGCATTTTAGTTGTGCGCAGTATATATAGTAGGAGTACAGTGCATAATTTTGCTGACCACCA
This sequence comes from Pseudophryne corroboree, assembly GCF_028390025.1. Lineage (NCBI taxonomy): Eukaryota > Metazoa > Chordata > Amphibia > Anura > Myobatrachidae > Pseudophryne > Pseudophryne corroboree. The sequence continues at coordinate 290,404,348 of NC_086449.1, forward strand.
ATATATAATATATAGCAGTACGGTACAGAAGTCCACTGCTCTACCTACCTCTGTGTCGTCAAGTATACTATCCATCCATACCTGTGGTGCATTTTAGTTGTGCGCAGTATATATAGTAGGAGTACAGTGCATAATTTTGCTGACCACCAGTATATAATATATAGCAGTACGGTACAGTAGGCCACTCCTCTACCTACCTCTATGTCGTCAAGTATACTATCCATCCATACCTGTGGTGCATTTTAGTTGTGCGCAGTATATATAGTAGGAGTACAGTGCATAATTTTGCTGACCACCAGTATATAATATATAGCAGTACGGTACAGTAGGCCATTGCTATTGATATATTACTGGCATATAATTCCACACATTAAAAAATGGAGAACAAAAATGTGGAGGGTAAAATAGGGAAAGATCAAGATCCACTTCCACCTCGTGCTGAAGCTGCTGCCACTAGTCATGGCCGAGACGATGAAATGCCAGCAACGTCGTCTGCCAAGGCCGATGCCCAATGTCATAGTAGAGAGCATGTAAAATCCAAAAAACAAAAGTTCAGTAAAATGACCCAAAAATCAAAATTAAAAGCATCTGATGGGAAGCGTAAACTGGCCAATATGCCATTTACGACACGGAGTGGCAAGGAACGGCTGAGGCCCTGTCCTATGTTCATGGCTAGTGGTTCAGCTTCACATGAGGATGGAAGCACTCATTGTCTCGCTAGAAAAATAAAAAGACTTAAGCTGGCAAAAGCACAGCAAAGAACTGTGCATTCTTCTAAATCACAAATCCCCAAGGAGAGTCCAATTGTGTCGGTAGCGATGCCTGACCTTCCCAACACTGGACGGGAAGAAGTGGTGCCTTCCACCATTTGCACGCCCCCTGCAAGTGCTGGAAGGAGCACCCGCAGTCCAGTTCCTGATATTCAAATTGAAGATGTCACTGTTGAAGTACACCAGGATGAGGATATGGGTGTTGCTGGCGCTGTGGAGGAAATTGACAAGGAGAATTCTGATGGTGAGGTGGTTTGTTTAAGTCAGGCACCCTGGGAGACACCTGTTGTCCGTGGGATGAATATGGCCATTGACATGCCTGGTCAAATTACAAAAAAAATCACCTCTTCGGTATGGAATTATTTTAACAGAAATGCGGACAACAGGTGTCAAGCCATGTGTTGCCTTTGTCAAGCTGTAATAAGTAGGGGTAAGGACGTTAACCACCTAGGAACATCCTCCCTTATACGTCACCTGGAGCGCATTCATCAGAAGTCATTGACAAGTTCAAAAACTTTGGGTGACAGCGGAAGCAGTCAACTGACAACTAAATCCCTTCCTCTTGTAACCAAGCTCCTGCAAACCACACCACCACCTCCCTCTGTGTCAATTTCCTCCTTAGACAGGAAAGCCAATAGTCCTGCAGGCCATGTCACTGTCAAGTCTGACGAGTCCTCTCCTGCCTGGGATTCCTCCGATGCATGCTTGAGTGTAACGCCTATTGCTGCTGGCGCTGCTGTTGTTTCTGCTGGGAGTCGATCTTCATCCCAGAGGGGAAGTCGGAAGACCACTTGTACTACTTCCAGTAAGCAATTGACTGTCCAACAGTCCTTTGCAAGGAAGATGAAATATCACAGCAGTCATCCTGCTGCAAAGCGGATAACTCAGGTCTTGGCAGCTTCGGTGGTGTTAAACGTGTGTCCGTTATCCAGCGTTAATTCACAGGGAACTAGAGAATTGCTTGAGGTAGTGTGTCCCATGTACCAAATACCATCTAGGTTCCATTTCTCTAGGCAGGCGATACCGAGAATGTACACAGATGTCAGAAAAAGAGTCACCAGTGTCCTAAAAAATGCAGTTGTACCCAATGTCCACTTAACCACGGACATGTAGACAAGTGGAGCAGGGCAGACTCAGGACTATATGACTGTGACAGCCCACTGGGTAGATGTATTGCCTCCCGCAGCAAGAACAGCGGCGGCGGCACCAGTAGCAGCATCTCGCAAACGCCAACTCGTTCCTAGGCAGGCTACGCTTTGTATCACCGCTTTCCATAAGAGGCACACAGCTGACAACCTCTTACGGAAACTGAGGAACATCATCGCAGAATGGCTTACCCCAATTGGACTCTACTGGGGATTTGTGACATCGGACAACGCCACCAATATTGTGCGTGCATTACATGTGGGAAAATTCCAGCACGTCCCATGTTTTGCACATACATTGAATTTGGTGGTGCAGAATTATTTAAAAAACGACAGGGGCGTGCAAGAGATGCTGTCGGTGGCCCGAAGAATTGCGGGCCACTTTCAGCATTCAGCCACCACGTGCCGAAGACTGGAGCACCAGCAAACACTCCTGAACCTGCCCCGCCATCATCTGAAGCAAGAGGTGGTAACGAGGTGGAATTCAACCCTCTATATGCTTCAGAGGATGGAGGAGTAGCAAAAGGCCATTCAAGCCTATACAGCTACCTACGATATAGGCAAAGGAGGGGGAATGCACCTGACTCAAGCGCAGTGGAGAATGATTTCAACATTGTGCAAGGTTCTGCAACCCTTTGAACTTGCCACACGTGAAGTCATTTCAGACACTGCCAGCCTGAGTCAGGTCATTCCCCTCATCAGGCTTTTGCAGAAGAAGCTGGAGAGATTGAAGGAGGAGCTAAAATGGAGCGATTCCGCTAGGCATGTGGGACTTGTGGATGGAGCCCTTAATTCGCTTAACCAGGATTCACGGGTGGTCAATCTGTTGAAATCAGAGCACTACATTTTGGCCACCGTGCTCGATCCTAGATTTAAAACCTACGTTGTATCTCTCTTTCCGGCAGACACAAGTCTGCAGAGTTTCAAAGACCTGCTGGTGAGAAAATTGTCAAGTCAAGCGGAACGTGACCAGTCAACAGCTCCTCCTTCACATTCTCCCGCAACTGGGGCTGCGAGGAAAAGGATAAGAATTACGAGCCCACCCGCTGGCGGTGATGCAGGGCAGTCTGGAGCGAGTGCTGACATCTGGTCCGGACTGAAGGACCTGCCAACGATTACTGACATGTCGTCTACTGTCACTGCATATTATTCTGTCACCATTGAAAGAATGGTGGAAGATTATATGAGTGACCGCATCCAAGTAGGCACGTCAGACAGTCCGTACGTATACTGGCAGGAAAAAGAGGCAATTTGGAGGCCCTTGCACAAACTGGCTTTATTTTACCTAAGTTGCCCCCCCTCCAGTGTGTACTCCGAAAGAGTGTTTTGTGCAGCCGGTCACCTTGTCAGCAATAGGCGTACGAGGTTACTTCCACAAAATGTGGAGAAGATGATGTTCATCAAAATGAATTACAATCAATTCCTCCGTGGAGACATTCACCAGCAGCAATAATCTGGCGCAAGGAGAATTCCATCTTGCACCTCTTTTTTTCTTCAATTTATCTTTGCATCATGTGCTGTTTGGGGACTATTTTTTAAATCTGCCATCCTGTCTGACACTGCAGTGCCACTCCTAGATGGGCCAGGAGTTTGTGTCGGCCACTTGTGTCGCTTAGCTTAGCCATCCAGCGACCTTGGTGCAAATTTTAGGACTAAAAATAATATTGTGAGGTGTGAGGTGTTCAGAATAGACTGGAAATGAGTGGAAATTATGGTTATTGAGGTTAATAATACTATAGGATCAAAATGACCCCCAAATTCTATGATTTAAGCTGTTTTTGAGGGGTTTTTTTAAAAAAACACCCGAATCCAAAACACACCCGAATCCGACAAAAAAATTTCAGGGAGGTTTTGCCAAAACGCGTCCGAATCCAAAACACGGTCGCGGAACCGAATCCAAAACCAAAACACAAAACCAGAAAAATTTCCGGTGCACATCTCTAGACACAGCAGAGTGTATTTCTGTATGTTCCTATTGCTGCCGCCCCCAAAACATCAATTTTTTACTGAAAGACAAATCTGGCCTACAGTAGTTCAGATTACTGTAGGATGGACATACATAAGAACACTAAGCCTGCATATGTCCATGTGCTGTATGGAAAAACACACCATTTATGTCCATGCACAGAGATCTGTCCAACCCACCCTGAGGGGGATGTCAATGAAAATGGCTCATTTCATAATGAATTTATAATATTAAATGACTGACTCAGTGTTCTCCCTAGTAATAATTTTATGGGCCCGTCTCTCATCTGTTTTTACATACCCCCAACACAATCCTGCTCCATGGGCCTGACAGACAAATGGCCTTATTCAGGTTTGTTAGCAAACAGGGGTGCCAGAATGTTTTGTGGATGGGGGGCATAGAAAAAAAAGAATTTTACCACTCCCCTCCTCTCACGTGCCCCACCTCCTCGGTGCAGGGATTCACTTACCTCCGGATCCCCGCAGGCAGCTTATCCTTTAAAAGAAGTTTGCTGCTGCAGCGTGCTGTCCTATGTTCTGTCCTAGTCGGCTGTCTCTCACTGATGCATTACTGGGAGAAGACGCCTCCTCTCAGTAATGCATCTGAGAAACAGCCGGCTAGGACAGGAAATGGGCCATTGCAGCAGATTGCTTCTAAAGGAGGAGCCGTTTGTGGGAATACCGTGGTAAGCTCTCACCCGTGCCTGGGCCTCTGTCAAATGTTTTTTTTTTTTTTTTGGGGGGGGGGGGTATCAAGCGGCCCCTCCCAAGCCCCCCCCCAACACATGTTCCGAAGCTTCTGTTAGCAAACCAAAAAAGTGAGTAGTTGGGTAAAACCATGATGCACTGCAGGTTGGGAAGATGGAACATGTGCAGAGAGAGTTAGATTTGGGTGGGGTGTGTTCACACTGATATCTAAATTTCAGGGTAGAAATTAAACAGCCAGTATTTACCCTGCACAGAAACCAAATAACCCACCCAAGTCTAACTCTCTCTGAAGCGCAACATGGTTTTGCTCAATTGCTAACTCTTTTGGTTTGCTAACAAACGTGAATAACCCCCAAAGTTAGGGTCACACTGTGCTTATGTTACTGTGGCTAAAATAGTAACAGAGAGTATTCCTCAGACAAAAGAGGCAGGGCGCAAACATAGCCAGATTAAGGAGGGGGGGGGGGGCATACAGGGACCCCTTTGTCAGCACAATGACATCATTAGCCTCCCCTCTTATGCAGCTGCAGAACTGGGCAGCTAGAGTGCAAGCAGAACACTATGCAGTGCAGGCAGAGACATACAGTAAGAGTATCAGGTTTCGTGAGCTACAGGCAGTGCTTTTTGACCACAGGAGAGATAGGAGTATGAAGAGAGCTGTAAGTGACCCATGGATCCCAGCTTCTCCTACTCTCCGCCTGGGTGTCTGGGTCCTGTGTAACCTGTTATCTAATGAGAGTCTACAGAGAGACACGCACACAGAGTCTTCCTGAGTCCTCTCCCAGTGTGTAAGTAGTACAGAGGCTGCTGGTATTCATGCATGTGACAAGATAAATTATAGATTTTTTTCTATGTGTATTTTAAGGTTGTCTTTGTTCCACTACAAGAATTTTTTTTTTATAAAATAGCTGTCTTTCAATTAGGTGGAGCTATAAAGAGTACACAGGCATTATTAAACTATTAGTTTAATCTAATATACAGCATTGGTTTAAATTTAATATACACAATCCATACATCCCATGAGCCATTCCAGGAGGGACAAAATTCAGTCTACCTGGACTTCCTTCTTATGTTATGTTTGCAGTCACCTATATTGAAACACCTTAATTCTCAAATGAATAGTTCAACACAGGTGACACCAATCGTATACTGTATTTAGAGGAAAGTCCAGTTACAGAGCATTTTGTCCCTCCTAGAATGGATCATGAAGGGAGGTATGCACAATCTAATATATACCCCCCCCCTTTCACTGGTGCCGCCCTGTTTTAAGTAATCCGTGTCCCCTCAAGGATTAATCCGGTCCTGGGTACAAATTGGATAGTGGGAACATTGTAGAGAGGATAGATGGAGAGAGAGGATGTGTGCTGTGTCTCAGCGTGCATTGCTGAAAACAATGATATCTGTGTCCAGCAAACAAGTGGGAATATCTGCAAGAGTATGAAAAAATGATATCTGTGTCCAGCCAGAGTACAATGCCTTCACCCGGCTACTTCATAATGCCACAGAGCTGGCAACATTTTCTGGAAAGAGCACAGGTAATTACATAATGTGTATACAGCCAGCACTTTTTTTTTTTTTACCAAAGCAACCTACTGAGGACAACCATCCCAACAAATAACTACATAACATAGCGATGCAACCTTTAAACGCATCACGGCTGTCGGGATGCTGGCAGTCACGTGACTGACACCGGAATCCTGATACCACTCGGGAGATCAGCATTGGATCACCGACAGCCAACATCCCAAAAGTGAGTATCGGGGTGCAGGTTAGGGCCCGGGGAGTAGGGGTTAGGGTTTGGCTCTAGGGGGGTTAGCCCTAGCTGCCACCCCCAAAGGGTTAGCTAAAGCTGACACCTTACGGAAAGGATGGGGGACCGGGAAGGGGGGGTAGACATACTTGCCCGCTCTGATGTCCGGATCTTCAATGTCGGGATGCCGCTGATGGTCACGTGAGCACCAGCATCCCGACCTCCAACATATAGTACATATTCCCTTTATTCTGCAGCATGTTAAAAGTCGGTTTTACATAATATCACTTATTCAATCATTAATGCTCTCCCTAAACCAGTGGTTCCTAAATTGGGCGCTGTTGTGCCCTGGGGTGCTGCAGAGCACTTGCAGGGGTGCCATGGGTTGGTGGTCCTGGACCAAATCAAATTATTATTGGTCTATATGATAGGCAAAACCTGGGGGGGAGGGGGGGGAGCGCTACCCTGTCCACCACCACATAATTTAACCGATGGAAAACATGTATGCACAATATATTAAAATTCAGAATTTTTGCAGAAATTCTTAATAAGAAGCTTTTGGCATAGGGGTGCCATGAATATTTTTTTGATACTCAAGGGCGTTTATGTGACTGAAAAAAGGAACCACTGCCCTAAACCATAGATCGCACCAAAATAATAAGGTAGTTGTTGTGACACACAAGATTAGAAAGTATATGTAGTATGTGCTATCTAGTCAGTCAGACGCAGTGGAATCACAAGACACTATAATGAGGGCAATCATTATGAATTAAATGAGGAGGCAGATACTGTAACTTTGATCATTTGGATTGCACCTCCAGTGTGTAGAATTTAATAAACTACAAAAATGCAAAAGCCATCACTCACTCACTCACTCACTCACTCACTCACTCACTCACTCACTCACTCACTCATCACTAATTCTCTTACTTCCCAATATGTTAGGAAGATAAAATATAACATAGGTATTCTGCAGGTGGGAAATAGGAAAACTACGTAATTAGAATTTTAATAAACCTTCCCTAAGGGGATGAAAAGGGAGTTGACATAGGGGGTAATTCAGAATTGATCGCAGCAGCAAATATGTTAGCAGTTGGGCAAAAAACCATGGGGGTAATTCCAAGTTGATCGCAGCATCAAATTTGTTAGCAGTTGGGCAAAACCATGTGCACTGCAGGGGGGGCAGATGTAACATTTGCAGAGAGAGTTAGATTTGGGTGGGTTATTTTGTTTCTGTGCAGGGTAAATACTGGCTGATTTATTTTTACACTGCAATTTAGATTTCAGTTTGAACACACCCCACCCAAATCTAACTCTCTCTGCACATGTTATATCTGCCACACCTGCAGTGCAAATGGTTTTGTCCAACTGCTAACAAATTTGATGCTGTGATCAACTTGGAATTACCCCCCATGTGCACTGCAGGGGGGGGGGGGGGGGGGGGGGGGCAGATATAAAATGAGGAGAGAGAGTTAGATTTGGGCGTGGTGTGTTCAAACTGAAATCTAAATTGCAGTGTAAAAATAAAGCAGCCAGTATTTACCCTGCACAGAAACAAAATAACCCACCCAAATCTAAGTGTCTCTGCACATGTTATATCTGCCACACCTGCAGTGCACATGGTTTTGGCCAACTGCTAACAAATTTGCTGCTGCGATCAACCATGAATTATCCCCATAATTACTTCATTACCGATGCATGGCTTGATCAATACTGCCCAATCGGACAATTGGATCAACATTTGGATTGCACTTCCAATGTGTAGAATTTAATAAACTACAAAAATTGTCCTGTCACTTTTTACCGTATCTGCTAGGGGTGATCCTCGGGTATATGTAAGGGTGCCCGTTGACCCCTAAGTAAACAATAATGGTAAATTACTGTGAAAGGAAAATGTAGAAAAAAATATATAGGGATATGAGCGACCATGGGTGTCCCATAATAAATTACATCAAAGTAGTAATAAATGTAAAAAATGACAGTGAATTTAAAAAAGGTTCCGAAACCCAGAACAAAATTTAACAGATACAATATATTTGAGACATGGTATATATAAAAATGCTACTTCTAGAAGTATTTAATTTGTAATATATCTGCACAAATAGGTACAGTTTGAGAGTAATGAACTGACACGCCGAGCATGATATCCGGATGTATTGGTGTTAGCAGACATGGTATATGGTTGGCCGGCTCTGGCAATGAAGGTGTGCACAGACGTCACAGATTACATTTAAGGCGGAGGGCTGTGGGAGCGGGGCACCATAAACCTTTTTGGCTGCGGGGGAGCAAAATTTATAGTTACACGCCACTGTGTGTTTAGAGTGGTTTTCACAGACACTTACTGTGACTGGAAAGTTCAATGTTGGACTTGTCATCTCTAGAAGGGTTTCTAAAATCTTCAGTTTGATTGCAGTAAAATGCACCTACAGTAACTGCCTGCATTTATCATTTTTTACAAAACATTGCTCCTCTGCATGAACATGTGCCTACATTATTTTGTATGTTCCTGTAAAAAACAACATAAATCTTCTTGAACACTAGAATTGTTTATAAAAAATGCTTTAAAAAATAATAATTAAAACAAATTTCCCTATTGTAAAGAAGGTCTTAATTGTCAACCACATGCATTCCCATACCTACTGTAATTATGTCACAAATTTATAAGGCCACACCAGAGGTTTGTTGCTCCTTCTCATGTCCACCAGGTGGCACTGTTCCAATAATAGAGTAGCTGTATGTCTTAAGCTGGGTACACAGTCCCTGGAGCGATGTCTGCACATTGGGCTTAATTCAGAACTGTTTGTTCGCTAGGTGGTTTTTGCAGTCCTGCATTCGCAAAGTCACCGCCATAAGGGGAGTGTATTTTTGCTTTATAAGTGTGCGAGCGCATGTGTAGCAGAGATGTACAAAGAGATATTGTGCAGTCTCTGAGTAGCCCAGGACTTACTCAGCTGCTGCGATCACTTCAGCCTGTCCGGGACCGGAATTGACGTCAGATACCTCCCTGCAAATGCTTGGACATGCCTGCGTTTTTCCAACCACTCCCAGAAAACGGTCAGCTGACATTCACAAACGGCTTCTTCCTGTCAATCTCCTTGCGAACGCCCGTGCGAATGGATTCTTCTCACAAGTCAATCGCTGAGCGGCAATCCACTTTGTACCCATGTGACGCGCCTGCGCATTGCGGTACATACGTATGCGCAGCTTAGACCGGCGACTATGCGAACGCAGGACTGCAAAAAAAAAACCTAGCGAGCGAACAGGTCTGAATTAGTCCCATTATGCCATTTTGTAATGACATATTGCCTACATTGCTCAGCATGTACGGGGGATTGTGCGATCCTGTGATCACTAGCGATGGACTTTTTGCGTGTGCTGCACATCAAACCAAGCAATAATTTTAGCATCCTGTAGTATGCTAATAAAAGATGGAACATAATCATTCCATCCTTCATTAAAGATGCTCCAGTGTGTACACACAATATGAGCTGACGGGCATTCGTTATGACATTGGAATGAACGACTATCAGCCCATATTGTGTGTATTGTTTGCAGAGATGTGCTGCGAACATTTTTCGGGTTTTGGTTTTGGATCTGGATCCCCGCTCATGTTTTGGATCTGGATTGGTTTTGCCAAAACCACTCTTTTGGGTTTTGGATCTGGATGATTTTTCCGAAAAACATAAAAACTGCTAAAATCACAGAATTTTGTGGTAATTTTGAGCCTACGGTATTATTAACCTCAATAACATTCTCATTTCCACTCATTTCCAGTCTATTCTGAACACCTCACACCTCACAATATTGGGGGTCATTCCGAGTTGATCCCTCGCTATCAGTTTTTAGCAGCCGTGCAAACGTATTGTCGCCGCCCACTGGGGAGTGTATTTTTGCTTTGCAGAAGTGCGAACGCTTGTGCAGCAGAGCGCCTGCAAAATCTTTTTGGGCAAAAGAAGGCCAGCCCTGTAGTTACTCTTCGTGTGTGTTGATTCTAACGATGGAGGGACGGCTTTTGACGTCACACACCAACCCAGCGAATGCCCAGCCACGCCTGCGTTTTTTCTGCCACGCCTGCGTTTTTCTAAGCTCTCCCTGAAAACGGTCAGTTGACACCCAGAAACGTCCACTTCATGTCAATCTTACAGCGTTCGGCCGTGCGACTGGAATGTTCGTTACACTCTGTGCAAACCCATGATGCTCATTGTACCCATACGACGTGCCTCGCATTGCGGTGCATACGCATGCACAGAAATGCTGATTTTTAGCCTGATCGCTGCGCTGTAAACAACGGCAGCTAGCGATCAGCTCGGAATGACCCCCATTGTTTTTAGGCCAAAAGGTTGCACTGAGGTCGCTGAATGACTAAGCTAAGCAACACAAGTGGGTGGCACAAACACCTGGCCCATCTAGGAGTGGCACTGCAGTGGCAGACAGGATGGCAATTTTAAAAACTAGTCCCCAAAGATCACACAATGAAAAGAAAAAAGAGAGGTGCATCGATGTAGCTGGATGACTAAGCTAAGAGACATAAATTGGGCAGCACAAACACCTGGCCCATCTAGGAGTGGCACTGAAGGGGCGGACAGGATGGCAGTTTTAAAAACTAGGCCCCAAAGAGCACATAATGCAAAGAAAAAAATATGAGGTGCAAGATGGAATTGTCATTGGGCCCTCCCACCAACCCTTATGTTGTATAAACAGGACATGCAAACTTTAACAAACCAATCATTTCAGCGACAGGGTCTGCCACATGACTGTGGCTGAAATGATTGGTTTGTTTGGGCCCCCACAAAAAAAGAAACAATTAATCCCCCCACCAAAAAAGAAGCAATTAATCTCTCCTTGCACAAACTGGCTCTACAGAGGCAAGATGTTGTCCTCATCCTCCGATATCTCATCCCCTTCAGTGTGTACCTCCTCCGCTTCACAGAGTATTAATTAGTCTCCACTGGAATCCACCATCACAGGTACCTGTGTACTTTCTGTAGGCAATTGCTGGTAAAGGTCTTCCTGGAGGAATTTATAATTCATTTTGATGAACATCATCTTCTCCACATTTTGTGGAAGTAATCTACGCCAATCGCTGACAAGGTTACCGGCTGCACTAAACACTCTTTCGGAGATCACACTGGAGAAGGGGGGGGGCGGAAACTTAGGTAAAATAAAGCCAGTTTGTGCAAGGGCCTCCAAATTGCCTCTTTATCCTGCAATTTACAAATGGACTGTCTGATATGCCTACTTGGATGCTGTCACTGATATAGGGCCTAATTCAGAATTGATTGCAGCAGCAAATATGTTAGCAGTTGGGCAAAACCAGGGGGGTCATTCCGAGTTGTTCGCTCATTGCCGATTTTCGCTATGCTGCGATTTGTTGCTAATTGCGCATGCGCAAGGCACACAGGGCGCATGCGCTTAGTTATTTAACTAAAAACTTAGCAGATTTGCTGTGGATTCTGCTGCGCTTTTCAGTCGCTCTGCTGATCGGTAAATGATTGACAGGAAAGGGGCATTTCTGGGTGGTAACTGAGCGTTTTCCGGGAGTGTGCTAAAAAATGCAGGTGTGTCAGGGAAAAACGCGGGAGTGGCTGGCCGAACGCAGGGCGTGTTTGTGACGTCAAACCAGGAACTAAACGGACTGAGCTGATCGCAATCTGTGAGTATGTCTGGAGCTACTCAGAAATTGCTAAGAATTATTTATTAGCAGTTCTGCTAATCTTTCGTTCGCAATTCTGCTAAGCTAAGATACACTCCCAGAGGGCGGCGGCCTAGCGTGTGCAATGCTGCTAAAAGCAGCTAGCGAGCGAACAACTCGGAATGAGGGCCCATGTGCACTGCAGCGGGGGCAGATATAACATGTGCAGAGAGAGTTAGATTTGGGTGAGGTGTGTTCAAACTGAAATCTAAGTTGCAGTGTAAAAATAAAGCAGCCAGTATTTACTCTGCACAGAAACAAAATAACCCACCCAAATCTAACCCTCTCTGCACGAGTTGATCGCTAGCTGCCGTTGTTCGATCAGGCTTAAAATTGGCTTTTCTGCGCATGTGTATGGGCCGCAGTGCGCACGCGCGAAGTACTTTCACACAAAACTATGCAATTTTACACAAGGTCGAGCGACTCTTTTCAGTCGCTTGGCTGATCGGTGAGTGATTGACAAGAAAGGGGCGTTTCTGGGAGGTAACTGACCGTTTTCTGGGAGTGTGCTAAAAAATGCAGGCGTGTCAGAAGATAACGCAGGCATGCCTCGGGAAACGGGGGAGTGGCTAGCCGAACGCAGGGCGTGTATGTGACGTCATAACAGGAACTAAATAGTCTGCAGTGATTGCAAGGTAGGAGTAGGTTTGCAGCTACTCAGAAACTGCATGAAATTTTTTTCGAGCAGTTCTGCTAACCTTCCGTTCACACTTCTGCTAAGCTAAGATACACTCCAAGAGGGCGGCGGCTTAGCGTTTTCACTGCTGCTAAAAGCAGCTAGCTAGCGATCAACTCGGAATGAGGGCCATGGTTTTGCCCAACTAGTAACAAATTTGCTCCTGCGATTAACTCTGAATTACCCCCATAATCCTCCATTATTCTTTCAATGGTGACAGCATCATATACAGTGACAGAAGACATGTCAGTAATCGGTGGCAGATCCTTAAGTCCGGACCAGATGTCAACACTTGCTCCTGACAGCCCTGCATCACCGCCAGCGGGTGGGCTAGGAAATTTCATCCTTTTCCTCGCAGCCCCAGTTGCGGGAGAAAATGAATGAGGAGCTGTTGACGGGTCACGTTCCGCTTGAGTTGACAATTTTCTCACCAGCAGGTCTTTGCACCTCTGAAGACTTGTGTCTGCCAGAAAGAGAGATACAACATAGGCTTTAAACCTAGGATCGAGCACGATGGCCAAAATGTAGTGCTCTGATTTCAACAGATTGACCACCCTTGAATCTTGGCAAAGTGAATGAAGGGTTCCCACATAGCAGAATCGCTCCGTCTTAGCTCCTCTTTAAATTTATCCAGCTGCTTCTGCAAAAGCCTGATGAGGGGAATGACCTGACTCACGCTGCCAGTGTCTGAACTGACTTCACTCCTGCGTGCCGTCATTTTTCAAAAAATTCTGCACCACCAAATTAATTGTATGTGCAAAACATGAGACGTGCTGAAATTTGCCCAGATGTAATGCACACACAATATTGGTGGCGTTGTCCGATATAACAAATCTTCAGGAGAGTCTAAGTGGGGTAAGCCATTGTGTGATTATGTCCCTCAGTTTCCATAAGAAGTTGTCAGCGGTGTGCCTCTTACGGACACCAGTGATACACACTGTAGCTTGCCTAGGAATGAGTTGGTGTTTGTGAGATGCTGCTACTGGTTCCGCTGCTGTTGTTGCTGCGGGGGGCAATACACATCTACCCAGTGTGCAGTAGCAGTCATGTAGTCCTTAGTTTGCCCTGCTCCACTTGTCCACATGTCTGTGGTTAAGTGGACACTGGGTACAACTGCATTTTTCAGGACAGAGGACACTTTTCTTAATGTCCTGTACAGACCGGGAATCGCTTGCCTAGACGGGATTTGGTAGCGGGGACACAGTATGTCCATCAACTGTCTAAATCCCACTGCACTAATGGCAGATACCGGATGCACGTCTAACACCAGCATAGTTGTTATGGCCTCAATAATCCGCTTTGCAACAGTGTGACTGCTGTCATATTTCATCTCCCTCACAAAGGACTGTTGGACAGTCAATTGCTTAGTTAAAGTAGTACAAGTGGTCTTCCGACTTCCCCTCTGCAAAAACAGCAGTGGCAGCAGCAGCAGTAGGTGTACCACTCAAGGGTCCTCCAGAGGAATCCCGGTTAGGAGAGACTCGTCAGTCATGCCAGTAACATGGCCTGCAGTACTACTTCCATTCCTGACTTAGGAGGAATTTGACGTTGAGGGAGTTGGTGGTGTGGCTTGCAGGAGCTTGGGTACAACAGGAAGAAGGGATTTAGGTGTCAGTGGACTGCTTACACTGCTACCCAAAGTTTCTGAACTTGACAATGACTTCCGATGAATGCGCTACAGGTGATGTATAAGGGAGGATGTTCCTAGGTGGTTAATGTCCTTACCCCTACTTATTATGGAATGACAAAGGCATCACAGGGCTTGACACCTGTTGTCCGGATTTGTGGAGAATTAATTCCACACCGAAGGGGTGGCTTTTTTCGTATTTTGCCCAGGCATGACAATGGGCTTTCTCATCCCACGGACAACAACTGTCTCCACTGGTGCCTTATTCAAACAAACCACATCACCATCAGAGTCCTCATCATCAACTTCCTCCTCAGCGCCAGCTACACCAATATCCTCCTCTTCCTGGTGTACGTCTACAGTGACATCCTCAATCTCAATATCAGCAACTGGACTGGTGGTGCTCTTCCCAGCACTTGCAGGGGGCATGCAAATTGTGATAGGAGCCTCCTCTTTCAATACAGATTTGGGAAGGTCAGGCCTAGACATCGCAAACGCAAACACACTTGGACTCTCCTTGGGGATTTTTGATATCTCTGAACGCACAGTTGTTTTATCCTATGCTTTAACAAGCTTAATATTTGTAATTTTCTAGATGGAAGAGGGCTTCCATCCTCATGAGAAGTTGAGCCACCAGTCATGAACATAGGCCAATGCCTTAGCCTTTTCTTGCCACTTCGTGTCGTGAATGGCATTTTGCCAATTTTACGTTTCTCATAAGATAATTTCTTTTTTTTCCTGATTATTAATTTTAGCTTCTTGGATTTTACATGCCCTCTATGACATTGGGCATCGGCCTTAGCAGATGACGTTGATGGAATTGCATTGTCAATGTCATCACTGGTGGCAGCAGCACTAGTACTAGGAACTGGAAGTGGTTTCTGATCTTCCACTATTTTTTCCTCCAAATTGTTGTTTTCCATTTCACAGGACAGCACCCCTTTATTATTATAGCACACAGAACAGTGCCCCTTTATTTTCACAGCACCCATGTATTCTTACAGCATACAGGACCAGTGTGCTTTTATTTGAACAAAAGAAAGCACCCCTGAATTTTTACAGCATACCGTGCCAGTGTAATATTATTTTAACAGCAGCACCCCTATATTTTTTACAGCATACAGGACCAGTGTGCTTTTATTTAAACAACAGAAGCACCCCTGAATTTTTACAGCATACAGGGCCAGTGTAATATTATTTTAACAGCAGCACCCCTATATTTTTAACAGCATACAGGACCAGTGTGCTTTTATTTGAACAACAGAAGCACCCCTGAATTTTTACAGTATACAAGACTGGGCCAGCACCCCTGTATTTTCACAGCATTCAGAACCAGTGTGCTTTATTTTAACAACTGCTCCCCTGAATTTTTACCGCATGCAGGAGCACAGTGCCCCTGCCCCTTGTACAACACAGTGACAGCCAGGACAGCAACACCCATGTACAGCTGCAGCACCCGTAACAGCGGGTGGTATTCATGTGACCGCCGGTCAGCTGACCGACAGTCACATGACCTCCTCCACCAGCCCGACGGCTCACTATCCTGATGGTCGGCATGCTGACCAACAGGGACTATTTCCACTCGTGGGTGTCCACGACACCCATAGAGTGGGAATAGAACCTGTGGCGATCGCAGGTCACCACCGAGCCCGCAGCATGGCGAGCGCAGCGAGCCCGCAAGGGGCTTGCTGCACTCGCCCCTCCCCGCCGGGATCCCGGCGTCGGTATGCTGCCGGGATCCCAGCGTCGGTAAGCTGACCGGCGGTCTCCTGACCGCTGGTCAGCAGTACTACACCCCTAACAGCACATGAACACCAGTGACAGCCAGGACAGCACAGGTACACCACAGTGACAGGAGCAGCTCCCTTACGGAGCACACACTCACTAACCCCACATGATGCCACCGCCCACAGAGAGACAGAGGTCTGTTTCCCTCACTCTCCAAGCCTGGAGTGAAAATGGCGATGTGCGGCTGTTTATATGGAATATAGAATCCGACAGCGGGATGATGACGTTTTGCCTCGTTCTGGTTTCTGAGTCTGGCAGGAAGTCCCGAGCCGGACCCGGATACCGGCTCAGAGCATGACGTTTGGGGAGGTTCGGTTCTCAGGGAACCAAACCCGCTCATCTCTAATTGTTTGTACGCTCCAGTGTGTACCAAGCTGAAGAGAAGCCAGTTTCCTATTGCAAACCTGCAATCACATCCTTAAAAAAAAAAGTTTCAAATGAGAGAGCAGTATTTTCAAAGTTAATAAAACTTTGCTAAGAGGAAAATGTAATGGGTCACAAATGCATTAGAAGATAGTTCTTAGATTTGTTTTATTGAAAGATACTAGCAGAGTCTCACGGGAACTGATGCCACAGGAGGGGCTGTTTGGCAGAACTGCTGCAATGATGATGACACATCTGTATCTGTCTAGATATATACACACACTTACTATCGGTCAAAGTTCTAGAACACCTGCATTTTTCCAGTTTTCACCTGCATGTCACCTGTATTTTTCCTTCTTATGTATGACAGGCATAGCATAACCCAGTTTTTTACAAGTTGCCAGGACATGGAGTATAGCTCCTCTCCTGGACACCCATGAAGCCTTACCCCCAGGTGCTGATTGACCATGGGCCAGTCAGTCAAAGAACAGAGATCGCTTGGTGAAACCATCAATAGTCATTCTCTACATAGTTGGCAACCATGGTAACCATCAGTGCCTGCCCCGGTCTATATTTCCTACCACATGTACACTTGGCGCACTCAGAGAAAACACATGCAAGAACAGGGAGAATATACAAACTTCACACTAAGGGCTATGGTGAGAATCAAACCCAAGATCTCAGTGCAGCGAGGTAGTAATGCTAACCACAACAAAACTGTGCTGCCCATACTGATTTTTTATAATTAAGTTCTGATAAGCACTGATATTGAGACCTTACACTGGGCTTAATTCAGACGTGATCACTGTTGTGTGAAATCGCACAGTGGCCGATTATCGAATGACTGCGCATGCATATTCACCGCAATGCACAGGCATGAGGCCAAACAGTGACAGAATAGTGTGAAAACTTTGATCTCTAAGCGCTCACAAGGTGATTGACAGGAGTGAGACGTTTGTGGATGGTAACTGGCGGTTTTCTCGGAGTGTCAGGAAAAATGCAGGCATTCCCAAGCATTTTCTGGGAGGGTGTGTGACATTAGCTCTGGCCCCGATCAGCCTGATTTTTTTGCACTGTAGAACTCAGTCTTGGGCTACGCACAGACCGGAAAAATAATTCGATTTGCAGCTGTCCGCTGACTAGCAATGTTTTTGCACAGCGTACACCTGCATTCACACACTTGCAAATGAGGAATTGTGCAGCACTATTCAAGAACCCATTTTGGGTTCTTGAATAGTGCTGCACAATTCCTCATTTCTTTTCTTTTTACTATGTTTTCCCTGAGAGATAATAGAAAAGCTACATTTGATAGAATGTTTAATGATTGTTACGATACACCTGAATTGATAGATGGCGATTTGGGTAGCATGATGCATAAACTAGAAGGTATTCTCCAAAAGGAGAACAAAATATGGTGGGAGGTGATAACAATTGAGAAATATCTTGCCAATAAATTAATCCCACGAGGGCTAAAAATTGATAAAGTAGCAAGCTTTTCTAACTCTAGTGAAGAATTCAAAAAAGAGTGGGAGACCTTTCTTAATTGTTGCTCCTTTAATCTAATGGAGCTGATTGTAAAAGAAAGAAAAAGAGAGTTAAATCAGCTAGAAGAAGAAATTGGGATCTACAAATCCCTAGTAGATCCATATTCCAGTACAGAGGAATATAGAGAACTGGAAAAAACCATTCAATTCAGAATAAAGAGGACTGAAAAAATACTTATAGAAAAGAAATCAAAAAAATGTAATAGAGATAAGAGGGAAAATTCTGATACAGATGAAATTGTGAGGGAAGACGCTCCATTAGAGAATCATTCCCAACGCCAGAGATACCCTAAACCAACTACAGAAGGCAGAGGTAGAATAGGATCTAAATCTAAAGGCCCGTACACACTGGTCGATGTATCAGCCGTTCTCTTGAACGGCCGATACATCGCGGGACCGTCGGCCAGTGTGTACGGGCGATACGTTTGTGAACTCCGTCGTTCACAGACGTATCGCGTCGGCCGCGCAGCACAGCCGACAGCCAATATATCTAACGATATATTGGCCCGTCGCTGTGTGTGTACGGGGCGGTCGTCCGACCGCCCGTACACATGCTGCGGCGGCCGGCGGTGATTGACAGGTGAACTGGGCGGGCGCGAGCGCCTGCCCGCCCAGTTCATGACGTCAGTCCCCCGACGGATCGGGCTGTGTGTATGCACAGCACACTGCCCGATCCGTACATAGATATATCTGCAGATCAATTGATCTGCAGATATATCTAATAGTGTGTACCCACCTTAACAACCGAGATAAACAATCTATACACTTTGGGAGAATGACCCAAAGAAAAAATTACTCCCAGAGAGGTCCCTCTAGATTAAGTTATCCAGATTATGGAGAAGAACAATATGAGGACACTATGGAATGGAGAAGAAATTCTCCTAGAAGGCCAACTAGATTTAATGATTATAAGCATGCTACGGATAGAGAATATCACGTTCCCTTAAGAAACCGTTTTTCTTCCTTGAAAGATAGAGACATTGAGTCCTCCCCTTTTTTAGACCAATGTCAGCCCAACCACAGATACAGATAAAAGTAAAAAAACGTGGAAAAAGAGGGGGTCTTTTGAGTTCCAAATTAAAGAATAAATATAAACAGCGCAAAAAGAGGTGTAACATTAAGATTAGGAAAAAAATTCCAATTAATAAAACATTACACTCAAACAACCAAGGAGAAAGACGATCAGTGGTCAAAATATTCAATTTAAGTAAACACCTCCTAACAAGGGATCAAACAACCCTGTTAGAGAAAGGGCTCAAATATGCCCCCACTAACCCCATTAGACCTTTTGATTTGTTTATAGACCTGCAAAAATTTAGTAGGAAACTTACTGTAAAAAAAATTTTCATTGGACAAAAAAATGCAGGAGAAGAGGGAGAAGAAATTGCGATTACTCCCTTTCGTCCAAAATCTATCTTTTATCCCCAACATATTAAGGGACCCTTTATTGATACTTTTTGTGCTCTGGTCTTACATGACTTTGAGAATATGGAATCCAAACCAAAAAATTTCAACACCAATATCTCTAATCTCACATTTAAAGAACGTAAAGCCTTAAGGGAATTGAGAATGAATAAAAATGTGATCATCAAACCTGCAGATAAAGGGGGGGGGGGGGGGGGCATCGTCCTAATGGACGCAGAAAAATATGAGAAAGAAATGTATCGACAACTAGATGACATTACCACATATAGGAAAATTAGAGGGGACCCGCTAAGTTCCACTCAGGAGAAATGCAAAAGTCTAATTGATAAATACCTAAAAAAAAGGCACCATTACAGATAAGGAGGCCTCTTTCCTCCTTCATGAGGACAAAAACTCAGGTAATTTATTTATTACCTAAGGTCCACAAATGCCTGGTGGACCCCCCGGGAAGACCAATTATCTCGGGAGTGGAATCCACCACTGCCAATTTGTCACAATATATCGACTCTTTTTTACAGCCTTTAGTTAAAATGAACCAGTCCCATCTTACAGATACAAGGGATTTTTTGTTGAATCTAGATAAAGTGGTCTGGGAGGAGGGACTCACGTTAGCCACTGCTGATGTGAGTTCCCTCTATACCATTATCAACCACAACCAAGGTATTGAAGCAACCAAGTACTTTCTAGAACGGTCTAGTTTGTCCAAAGATTTACAGGACTTTCTAGTAGAAGGCATCCGTTTTATTTTGACCAATAACACTTTTCTCTTCAAGGATGATTTCTACATTCAAAAAACAGGGACTGCTATGGGCACCAGGTTCGCTCCGAGTTATGCCAACCTATTTATGGGGTTATGGGAGCTTGAAACCATCTGGACCAATAACCCCTTCGGAGCGAACCTGGTGTCCTATATGCGCTATATAGATGACATTTTTCTTATTTGGAAGGGTGGAAATGACCTCCTTGACGAATTTCTAACATCTCTGAATACCAACAATAAAAATATTAAATTATCCTTTACTACCAGTACCAGCAGTATCAATTTCCTGGACATCACTGTTTATGTCAAAGGAGGAAAATTACATACCATGAATTACACCAAGCCAACTGACTCGAGCTCTTATATTCCTATGACCAGCTGTCATCAAGACAGCTGGCTTAATTCCATACCAAAGAGTCAGATAAACCGACTGAGATGGAATTGTACAGAGCACAAGGTCTTTGTTAAACAAGCAGATGAAATGAAATCCAAACTCAAGGCCTGCGGTTATGATGAAAATAACATCAACCTGGAAATCACCAAATTTAGTGAATTAAACAGGGAGGAGTTACCGAAAAAGAAATGTAAAAAGGATAAAAATCAGGATCGTTATCAATGGGCATTCATAACAGAATATACCAATCAACATAGACGAATGGAGAAAATCATAAAAAAACACTGGAATATACTAAAAAATGACCCAGTGATTGGTACCATTATTCCAGACAAACCAATACACATTTACAGAAAAGCGCCGAATTTAAAAACTAAATTGGTATCTAGCATGTTATCCATAAAACCTAAAGGTCCCGTAATTAAATCTCAAGGTTTTCATCGATGTGGCTGTTGCCAAGGATGTAAGGATATTAAACATACAGGCAACGGCAAATTTGAAAAGATAGAGATTAATGGAAATGAGGTCCAGATAAAGGACTTCATAACATGTAACTAAAAAACTGTGGTATATGTAATACAGTGTTCTTGCGATAAGTTTTACATCGGTCGCACTTCTAGGCAATTGAAAATCCGCCTATCCGAACACCTTAGAAATATTAAAAAAGGCCTTGAGACACATGCACTATCTTGCCATTTTAAAGAGGCCCACGAAAGTTCGGTTGAGTATATTAAAGCCTTTTATGGTATTAGGGCTGTTAAGGGCAATATTAGAGGTGGAAGTATAGCCAAAGCCCTAGCAAAACTGGAAATGAACTGCATTTATTCTTATATAACATTAGCACCACAAGGCCTGAATAAGGACTTCGAATTAAAATGGTTTCTTTGAAAAAATAACATTTATGTTCTGATTGTGTCTATCTGGTTACTGATTTGTATTTTTTTCTAGATGTTCCATCATTCATCCTATAAAAATGTTTTTGTGGATCCGATTGAACATTTTGGACTTTATTTCATCTGTATATGTGGACATCTTCATAAAGGAAAGAATACACCAATATGATCATTTTCATATGTTTATTTTTCTGTTTGGATTCCACCTACATAATACGGGCATTCTTATAAAGGAAAGAATATATCAACATGATCATTTTCATATGTTTACATTGCCGTTTGGATGTTTTTTTTGTGCATTGTAGTAATCATGTTTTATGGTAAATCCAGGGTCTATTAGAAGGCTTTACAATCATCCCACCTTCACGTTATTGAGAACAGGCACCCCTGGATATAGCGGCTCACCTCTTCTCTAACACGGAAGCAATGTATGGAACGCACACGAACTAGTGGTGGAACGCAAATCGCGTCACCACGAAGCTTCCGTTCCCGGAAATAAGCCGTGGAACGCACATCCGTTCAGTGGAACGCAAACATGCGCCACGACGGAACAGAGGCGGGCGGAGTGTGCTGACACCACTAAGATCGTGTCAGCCCAGAGGAACCTCCTCTACATGCATAAGTGGAGGGGGGATTATTTATACCAACGCACTTCTCATGGACCCGCTTCCTGTTGCATTATGTAACTTTTAGTAAAATATGTATCAAATTTGAGTTATTACATAACATGCTGACTTCTTTGAAATAATTCTTCACCTTATAACGTAAGAATTTATAATTCTATTAATTTTCATACTAATCGGGCATTTAGCTGTGAGGTCATTTCCTGTATACCTCATTGGCCAGTGCCCAAATAAATAGCATGGGGTTACACAGTGCCCACATGTCTTGAGGAAGGCTCCTGCTGAGCCGAAACGCAACGACAACTTTGGGCACTGTGCAACATCTTTCAACTCCCAAAAAATAAAAAGCCAGCCTCTAAGGTATTTTTTATTACCTAGTGCACTTTATACTAAAAATTGGATTTTTTTTTTAAATATTTTAACATTTCTTTGTTGGTGCAAATTCCATTTTTATTTTGATTCTCCTTTTGAGGAGCGCTTGTCTTTCATCTATGTATGTGTCTCTTTCCCAGCTATGAGATTTTGTATTAATTAAAACATTTTTTAAAAATGGATTGATTGGCACCATTTTTCATTCTTTTTGGATTTATAACTGTCCAACTACGCATTGGTATCCTGAAGTCTGAAACAGCTGTGGATCCAAAAGATACCTTGATAGGAACATTTTCACACTTCATCTTGTGAGTGTGGTACGCACCTTTATTGATATAGAAATATATGTGAAAGATACCTTTATACACTTGGTTCATCTCCACTTTAAAGTGAGTTTAGGTATGCTCTTCTATGCATACTTTATGGCGAAGGATACACAGAAAGGGTGAAGAAATCTAAAGAAACCTTTATGTGCACATATCCGTTCTTCCTAGTGTGAGTTGGGGTACGCACCTCATATAGATCCCCTATTCATGCTACCGTCTTTTTTCATTCTGATGGGATAAAGGACTTTTTTTATATAAAAATAATACCATATAAAAAACAATACTACACATTGTATGTTTGCTTTTTTTTGTTTCCATATAATAATGACTGGATATTAATCACATCAACTGAGAACATTCGATGAACAATTGAGGATCACCATACTGAATATCTTCAAGGGACGTATATGTCATATCTATTTGATGTTTACATTGGGCGCTTATACTGAGAAAAATTGTCTTTCTTTTGTGTTTGATACTGCATCTTGACTGATATTGCATTTTATGATTTTCCTTGTTAATCACTTAACTGATTATGTTTTCCCAAAAAAAGGTCAGAAATTGATGAGGTTTTTTTTTTTATTATTAGTGAATTAGGTATAGAATGTGTATTTACCTTACACAAAATGATTTTATATTTTGTAAAAATAAAATTTGCTTTTTTTTTCAAACACCGGTTGACACCATCAGAACATTGGGAACATTGAGACCATCGCAACATTCATTTTGACAGCCTGGACAGCCACCAGGTATAAAGTAGGGGATTTGGGGGGGGGGGGGGGGGTTCTTTATACTTCCCCAGTGGCTGCTATTGCCTGCACCTGCTCGGTTGGGGGTCCTGCCGTGCTGACCGATCAACAGTGATTGGCAGCACGACAAACACTGAGGGAGGGGGAAGGGAGGCAGAGGGTCCTTCCAGTCCCTCGGAGAGCATCAGCAGAGGGAGGTTTCTCTTTCCTGTAGCTGCACACACTGTCTATCTGACTGGTCGCAACCTTGTCAGATAAAGCACTTGCTGGTATGGTCGCTCTCATAGGCAGCCTAATGGTCCACCGCAGGCACCGTATGTATGAACATACTGGACCCATCACCTCTGATCATTGAACAATGGCACATATGCCTTGAGGTGACAGGTCCCTACGTTCCTACATATGGTGTCCATGGTGGAACAATAGGCCGCCTATGAGAGCAGGTACCATGCCGAAGAAGTCACGTGTAACAGGAGATGCGGAAGCAACATACGGGGGAACATTGGGCCAATAACAGGTTTTACCACTGTGTTACTACTTAGTACATCCCACCCTAAGCCCCACAAAACCATAAAATCATAGAGGACGGGGCAGCCTAAATGTGCGATTTCTGTTGGAAGAGCATCCCATGGTAACCTCTGTCTGTTTACCTGCTAAGCTGATTCCATGTGCAGCATTATATATTGAATGTTCATTGGTTTGTAGTAATGTTTTTATAATGTGTCTTGTTTCCATTTCTGGTAGGAGCAACCTCAAACAGGAACGGAAGGCAGGGGATGAGAAACAATATAAAAATCACATATCCAATAATGAGGATGAGCCACCGAAGAAAAAACAAAAACAAAAAAAATCCAAGAAATGTGTGTCTGATGAGGAGAGTGAGGATGAGTGAACTGTTTTGGCATGATGAGGAGTATGAAGGTGTACTGTGTATATAGTTAAACTGTTGCTCAAGCAGTAATGCTTCTTTTTATTAAACGCTACAAGGGTGTTCGACGCCCCCCTGCAAACTATAAATTTGCTCCCCCTCCCATATTTAAGTCGCGCACTGCAAAAAAACAGGTGGGGCATGGCCACCCAATAGTACCAATTCACATTACTCCACACAGTAGCACAATGTTGTTCACATTACACCGCACATAGGTGGTCATTCCGAGTTGATCGCTCGCTAGCAGTTTTTAGCAGCCGTGCAAACGCTATGCCGCGCGCCCACTGGGAGTGTATTTTACCTTAGCAGAAGTGCGAACGAAAGGATGGCAGAGTGGCTACAATGTTTTTTTGTGCAGTTTCAGAGTAGCTCAAAACCTACTTAGTGCTTGCGATCACTTCAGACTGTTCAGTTCCTGTTTTGACATCACAAACATGCCCTGCGTTCGCCCAGCTGCACCTGCGTTTTTCCTGGCACGCCTGCGTTTTTCTGAACACTCCCTGAAAACGGTCAGTTGACACCCAGAAACGCCCACTTCATGTCAATCACTCTGCGGCCAGCAGTGCGACTGAAAAGCTTTGCTAGACCCTGTGTGAAACTACATTGTTCGTTGTAATAGTACGTTGTGCGTGCGCATTGCACCGCATACGCATGCACAGAAGTGCCATTTTTTTTGCCTCATCGCTGCACAGCGAATGAATGCAGCTAGCGATCAACTCGGAATGACCCCCATAGCGCACATAGAGGGGACTCGATGCGCTGCTGTTGGTATTCTGACTGTCAGGATACACGCATTGGTCCCCTGACCGCTGGGATCCCGAACGTTCCCGCTGGGGTCCTGCTGGTCCCAGATGACAAATAGTTATACTCAATTTAATTAGAGGTAACCTTTGGAACTTTTAAAAAGTCATAAGTCTGGAGCAGTGTTTCCCAACTCCAGTCCCCAGGGTCCCCCAACAGTGCATGTTTTACAGATCTCCTCAGTATCACAACTGAATTGATTAGCTCCACCTGTCGGAGATTTGTAAAACATGCACTGCATGGGGGTCCCTAAGGACCGAGTTTGGGAACCACTGGTCTAAAGTATTAAATAATATTATAACTACAACAACAACAACAACAACAACACATTTTACAAGTTACCTTTTACCTTTTGATTGCTGTGCATTTCAGTCTGTGTGATAATTATTTTTCTGTGGTATAGAGGGCTTGCTTGTTTTACTTCTCTACCAGTTATAATGAATTTTGTTTTTTTACATTTTTTGATCTATTTCATTTTCTTTAGATGTATTTTCCATCTTATTAATGCAGTGCAGTTGTATTCAGATATATGTTTTGTTCCCCCAGCTTTTTCTTGGTCATATTCATTCCAGATGTTTATAAGAAAAATAGAGACAGAAAAGGATTAAATGATGCTAAGCAATCATTACTGTCTTATGGCATGATACTTGGGCAATTGCATGACTTAAGGATTTTTTTGATATTGTAGAATATGTTTAGAAAAAGAGAAAATGGGACATGACATGAGTGTTCTTGAAGTTATAAATGTAGGCACATGTGTGAATGAATACACACGAATCCAAGAAGACTGCTAGAATAAACAACACAGTTTATAGATTCAAAATTGCAGAGTGGAGAAGAGGAAATCAATTCAGACAGGCAGATAAACACAGCATTATTAGCAGAAGAATACTTCTGTTATCATCTGTATCTGTTGTTAATGGTCCTACACCTGATAAACATGTATATCTGATGTTCCACAATCCCAGTCAACTTTGTACGTAATGTATATTATGCATATTAGGATGGACTATACAATAATAGGCTTGTCATACTTTCCCTTTAAATTGGCACATTCATGAATTACACAGATTCCTAGTGCTGGCTGACTGCACATCTGTATTTCACCTGGTTTGAAGCAGCCAGAGAACCTGTGTAATTCATGAGTGTCCCGGTTTAAAGAATGGTTGGCATAACTATACAATACTCACCAGAACAAGGCACTAAATAATGGGAACACCTTTATGTGTCTGGAAATTAGTCTGAATGTTTAGGCTCACTACAACAGATTATTAGTCCCTTTATAAAACCTAGATCAATGAGATTCCCACAAATAGCCTAAGTACCGTACTTCTTACCGATCATCTCAATTCTGTTAAAATAACCATTAGCCTAACTAGCAGTTTCCCAGAGTACAGCAGTAGACAATAAGACATGAGGCAGAAGAGGCAATATTGCCAGTAGTAAATTATGTCTAAACGCAAGGAGCCATTCCAATACAAAGGCTCCTTGGCTGTTATACAACTAGAGCTATTAATAACACAGTCTATATTCACTCTGGTACCCAATCCTGTCAATGTTTTGTATACCACAAGAAACTACATACTTAGCTGTAGTATATTTTGTGTGTTTTTTAGTATTTATTGTCAGGATTCTGCCATTTATATTGTCTGGTCTGCATTACCGTTGGGCTGCCAGAGGTGCTGCTGTTCTGTTTCTGGCCTGCATTACCTCTGGGCTGCTAGAGGTGCTGCTGTTAAGTTTCTGGCCTGCAGTACTTCTGGGCTGCCAGCGGTGCTGTTGTCTGAGAGCAGTACCAGCTGGTCTAATCAGCTGGAACATGCTGTTCTCCTAATTAAAATTCTGCAGCAGCACATTGTGGTTAGGGGCTTGTCCTTGTGTGCTGCAGTGATTGGCCTTGTTTATTTTAAAAGTTAGTCATCCCTGGGCATCAGGGCCAGTTATAGCTTCTGTTAGCTTCTAGCCAGTGTCTACCCTTGATCATGTTCTGATCCTTGTTACCTGTGTCTGTGTACCTTGCCTTTATCCAGTTACAAACCAGACTCTTGTACCTGGTCCTGAGATCCTTGTCTATATCCAGCTTCAAGCCTTGATTCCTTAATTCCCTGCTTTGTTTGTCTCCAGTCTGCACCTGTACCAAACACTCCTATAGTTAATTGATGGTTATAAGTTAAATGTGCCTCCACCCAAGCTGATGAGTATATTAGGCTTGCTTGGGTAAGCCTGATTTGGAATGTATGTACAGTATGCCTTCTTTAACACCACCTCTAGATACACGATTCTTATATCCCTGTTCCTATTCTAGATCCTTCCGTTCATCTTCCAACAGACCATATAGTTGGTAAGTATAACATACTTTTAATATAATCTATGCAATAACCTCATATCATTTTAACATTTCAGGATAGATAAGCATACAATTAAATCCAGATTAACCCTCTCCTAAACCGCCTATACAATTTTGTGTGCATGCAATACAAAAAATAAATATATCCCTAAAAAATATAGCTTATATATATATATATATATATATAAATAAATCAAATGATTGCAGTACCGTTGGGGCCCTTCTTCCGCTGTCATCCAAAGTGTATGTATTAGTACCACACCCTATGTAGGGATCTATATTTAGAACCCAAGACTCCTTTACTATATATAAGTTAGGATGATATTTGGCTGTGGTTATCCTAAGGCTTCCAAATGGGATGACATTTATTACTGATGCCACTTAATGTTGATGCCCTTGGTATAGATATCTTCCACCTGTAAATATTTGTGTTCCTTTCTCCTCTGTAGTAAAACTTATGTCTCTTATTTATACTGCCTCCTTGTATTTATCACTTTCACTAGTTGTAATCTGCTAAAACTGGCTCTTTTTAGCTCCATTGCATACAGAGTGCTAGATGGGCTGAGAAAAAGTTGCTTTTCTGAAGTTGTAACTTTTGTGAATGCTCTCAGAGAACTGCATACAATAAATTACATCTCAGCTTGTTATTTGTTCAGCCTGCACTAAGTCCTTAGTATGGATACAATGTATCATATATATACGTTAGTTACAAATGTTTCTCTTTCTATTCACTGTGCAGTTAAGAAAAACATTTACAGTGAAGAACCGTGTGGTTTTTCCAGTGACCTAAAACTCATACTTATAATATATTTGCTGTAGCATGTAATGGTTTCTGTCAGCATTACCAGCACTGAATATGAAGAATATAGTTCAGCTCAGGATTGTCCAGAATCTATATAAATGCAGTTTCTGTGGGTCGCACATAAATATGTTATACTGTAGTGTACTAGGAGCTATGTATATACCTGTTGGAAGTATAGGTTCTCGTTATCCCAATAATAGATTAGGGATTAATATTCTTTGCTGTATATCTATATTATTAGCTTCAACTTTCCCCGTTCATTATACAGCACAGTGCAAATAAGTCTGGGTGTTGTACAAGGACCGTCTACACTTGACACAGCACTGAATTACTGCTGGCTGCTGGATATTAATAAGCAGATATGAGTGTCTTAATGTGCTGCTGTGGGTAATGCAGTGAACCATATACACATGTCCTTCAGATATGGGTCTTATAGAACTATGTCCTTTACTGACTTTTATGTACAAAGAGCTATTTGTAAAGTTGGGTTGGTGCTAGTATGTAAGGCACCTACACTCCTCAGAAAAGTATCAGTCAGCAGTGCCTGTATAGATCTTCTCTTGCCCCTCCCCCAGGGGGACTTGCAATCTCTGAGGCAAAGGGGTCAGCAGCACTTCTCCGGACAGAGGCCCTCATTCCGAATTGTTCGCTCGCTAGCCGCTTTTCGCAGCAGTGCACACGCTAAGCCGCCGCCCTCTGGGAGTAAATCTTAGCTTAGAATTGCGAACGAAAGATTCGCAAAATTGCGAATAGACATTTCTTAGCAGTTTCTGAGTAGCTCGAGACTTACTCTGCCACTGCGATCAGTTCAGTCAGTTTCGTTCCTGGTTTGACGTCACAAACACACCCAGCTTTCGCCCAGACACTCCCCCGTTTCTCCAGACACTCCCGCGTTTTTCCCAGAAACGGCAGCATTTTTTCACACACACCCATAAAACGGCCAGTTTCCGCCCAGAAACACCCACTTCCTGTCAATCACACTCCGATCACCAGAACGAAGAAAAAACCTCGTAATGCCGTGAGTAAAATACCAAACTTCTTAGCAAATTTACTTGACGCAGCCGCAGTGCGAACATTGCGCATGCGCAGTTAGCGGAAAATCGCACCGATGCAAAGGAAAATAATGAGCGAACAACTCAGAATGAGGGCCCGAGCTCTCTTCCTTCCTGATCAGCATGCAAGTAGTGCTGAAGCTATGATCTCTCTGATGATATTTCCAGAGGGAAAGTGGCTCTGTGACAGGAACCTGCGCTAATGGCACCTCACTGCTGGTAAGCTCTGCTCTCCTACAGCCGTGCGCTGGCTACACTCGATCTCACCTCCTGCTGCCTCTCCGCTATTGGTACTAGCAGCACAGGCAGATAAAAGGGGATGCAAGCAGTCTCAGGGGGAACTACAGTAGTCATGGGCAAAGTGATTCACTGAACTGAGTTGAGACACATGACTCAGTTCAGTGAAGTGTCTCGAGTCAGTGTCTCGGCACATGAGTCACGACTCATTGGTTTTTTAATGTATTGCAGAGACAGTGCACGTGATTCAGTGAGTTGCCAGTGCTGGCAGATCAGTGCTGGACTCATGGGCCAATATTTACTAATATTCGTGTTTGAGTCGGTTTGTGTAGTGTTTAAACTCGTTTTGTATCGGGTGCATTTTCATGCAACTTTTTGAATCCATATACGCAAAGTTACGAAGCAGTCGACTTTATGGTTTTCGTGTTTTCCGATATCAATGCCAGTCGGGTTTTTTTTGGCACATTTACGGCCGTCATTGTCGTTTGCGTTCGTGATTTTGTTTTTTTTCCTGTTTTTTTTTCTAAGTTAAACGCGGCAGGGTTTTTTTTCCCCGCGGCCGCATTTTCACTTTCAGTTTCGTTTTTCATCCCCATTCGTGATTGGTTGTGTTTCAGATGGTAGGAGTGTCTGTGCGCAACCATATAAATACGCCCCAAACCGTCCGCACCTCGTGGGTTTAGTTAGTGGTGAGGAAGTGGGAGGTTGTGCTGTGGAGGTAGGTGAATTTGTGGTTTGGTGAGGAGTGTTGTTAGCGATTTCTGAGTGTGGTATTGTGTTTAAAAGTCATCTTGTCATTCTTGTAGTCTTGTATTTTGTGGTTTTGTCTCATTTTTAGTCCAAGTTATTTTTCTTTATAGTCCCTTGTCAGTGTTTGTGTGTGTGTGTGTGTGTGTGTGTTTGTTTGTGTGTGTGTGTGTGTGTGTGAGTTGTGTAGTGGAGGAGTGTGTTGTTTGTCTTTTTTTTTTCTGTGTTAACTGTTTAGACACACAATTATGTGTGACTCAGAGGTGGAGGGTGTGAGTGAGGGGGAGGAGGTTGGTCAGGTGGAGGAGGTGAGTGTTAGTGAGGTTAGTGAGGTGGAGGAGGTGGGTGAGGTTGCTGCAGCAGCCTCAAGTGATAGTGACAGTCAGAGTGCTCCGCAGCCACGCACCACTACTAAGACTGGGCGGAATGTAAAGTTTAGTTTTGCTGAAAATGTGGCATTGGTGCGTGAGCTGATGAAGTATCAGAGGCAGCTATTTGGCCCTAAGTCCTCCAAGGTGCCAACACGGAGGAAGACGGTGTTGTGGGCGAAAGTTGTTGCTGCTGTCAATAGTGAGGGGGTGGTCAAGCGGACGGAGGACACGTGCTGCAAACGGTACTATGACATAAAGCGACGTGTCAAGTCCAAAATGGCCAAGGAGGCGAAGTCGGCTCGAAAAACCGGTGGTGGGCAGCCCTATATTGCAAGATATCTGGAGTATGAGGAGCCCATGCGGAGTGTCATACCTTCTGAAGTAGTCTCTGCAACCCATGTCCGGGATTCCGATAGGCCCAGGAAGAATGGTGAGCATGTGTATTTGCATTTACATTCTATGACCTTATTTTTTTTTATTTTTTTTAAATGTGTGTCATGTGACGTTGCATATTACTCCCATCTTCAAGTGTGTGTCAGCAAATACATTGTTTTGGGTAATGTTTTATTCAAAAGCCAATGTAACATCTTACTTTAGTGTATGTCATGTGTTTTTATGAAAGATATTTTGCATGTGTAGTTTGGACTTGGTGTGTCTCTGAATTGTCCTGCAATAATGTTTTCCTTTTGGGCCTTTTTTTTTTTATAATTGTGACTATGTTTTATATTTATGTGATCCATGTGCAATGTTTCAAAAACAGTGGTTGTCATGTTAGAGGCTGGAGTAGTGGAAAGTGGTTTGGAAACCACTTACATGTGTCATGTCATTATTAGATAATGTAATATTTTTTAACAAAATACCACTATTTCTTTGATAATTTTTAGTTTGTATTTGTACCGTGACACAACACTGCAGTATAATTTTTAAAATATTTAGACATTTTGGTTTGGCTCATATAGTGGTAATGTGTGTTTGGAGTGCCACATCACAGAGCAATTTTTATATTGCATCTGTAATATTTTTCCTTTCAATACAAAATGAAGATGTGTGTGTTTTTGGTTGGTAATCTTTTTTTTTTCTTGTGGTCTATGTCAGTGTCCTGTACATGTTTTCCTGTGTTGATTTTTCCATAGTGCATATGTCTATTGGACAATGTTTACAGTTTTATGTATTGTATTTTTTGTTTCCGGTCACAATAAAACTAAAGTGTTTGCTTTCTGATTTCCAGGGCCAACCACAGCAGGCTACCCCGCCACGAAGATTATCGTCCGTATGTACTGTCCCCCCACTCCAAATTTTGGACACACCTCCAAGACGTCATCCACACTCCCCTCATCTTGATTGTGATTATCAAACTGAAATAAATGTAAACTATTTCTGAACGTAATCCAACTTTTTCTTAATCGCATTAAGTGAAAACACATCAAAAACGTAGATACTTACAGCAGTAAGTAAAACCTGAAATGGAATCCAAGCTAAATGGCCTTGTCCACATCCAGTAAAGATATGTATGTCCACTTGAGCCATACAGTATCACATTGTGTGTAAGATGCTGCAACAAAAATTCATGTTTTTTTTTTAGAAAAAAGTAAGGTTGTTTTCCAAATTTCACATGTGTGTTTGAGGTAACATTGCAAAATACATATAAAAACATTACTATGTTTGTTTGTTCAAAGCTATAAGGTAACACATTATGGATTCCAATGTGTTTTTATGGTGGAGCATGTGTGAGCTACAATAAAACTAAAGTGTTTGCTTTCACAATTAAGTAACCAGACACATTTGCCACAAACAGGCATATGTATGTATTTAAGTTATGAGTGATGATGTTGCTAGGCAGAATATTTGAAAGCAACAGTGAATGACATGTGTTCCATGTGTAGTGATTTGTTTACATTTCTCAAACATATGGATAGCTAACGGAGATTTGTTTAACATTTCAGCTTCTAGTCCTGGGAACAGCATCCCTCCGCAACAACAGCAACACAGTGACGTGGAGGAGACAAACATCTTAGAAATGCAGCCATTAAGCCAAGGAATTAAACCCCCCAGCACCTGTGAGTACACCACCACAGCAAAGCACACCACCACCACAACACAGCCCAACAACACCAGTAACACAAGGCCCTGATCAGGTGTTTTGGACCATTTGGGCTAGACAGCAGGCCACTAATGAAGATTGCCTGCGTAGGCAGACACAAATGTTTGCAAGCCTACCATGTTACCTCAGAAGAATATCAAGAAATCTGAGTCGACAAAATGAACAAACAACCAGAATTGGCAATACCATGGAACTCATGCGTACAGACATTACACAGGTCATGGGCAACTTACAGTGCATAATGGAAGAACAGCACAGACTAATGGAAGAACAGCACAGACAACAGCAAAGTTATATGAACATTTTTCAAAACAATCAAAGATTAATGAAAGTTTATTCCGAATTGTAGACAATCAAAATGCTGCTACACGTGAACTCAATGCCACCCTCACTAACCTGAATGAAACACTCAGATCCATGCACCAACAGCAAACAAGCAGCAGTTCTGGTACGACTACTCCAAATATCATGCCAGTCTCATCACCACCAAGACGCTCCACCAGAGCACGACAACATGACAGTGCTAAAGGCAAAGGGCAGGACAAGCAGCCACCCAAAAAACGTGAAAAAAAACAAATTAGACATTTCTGATAACTAACTCTAAATAGTTAGTAAGTGTATGTTTGGCAAAATATATATAACACTTAGCTCCTTGACAATTTATACAACATCATTAATTATAAGTGGTACAAACAACAACATAAAATTTGTACGCACATTTATTCTTTACAATTTTTTTGTATTGGAGGAGGGAAATGTTGATGGAGCAGCACATACATGTTAGCAGGAAGTAACCAGACCACTTGATTTTTTTCTAATCATTACTCTTTCTAGATTCCAATCATTCTCCTCTCCTGCACACACAATCATTGCCAGGCAGCCACATACATGTTAGCAGGAAGTAACCAGACCACTTGATTTTTTTCTAATCATTACTCTTTCTAGATTCCAATCATTCTCCTCTCCTGCACACACAATCATTGCCAGGCAGCCACATACATGTTAGCAGGAAGTAACCAGACCACTAGTGATGTGCACCTGAAATTTTTCGGGTTTTGTGTTTTGGTTTTGGGTTCGGTTCCGTGGCCGTGTTTTGGGTTCGGACGCGTTTTGGCAAAACCTCACCGAATTTTTTTTGTCGGATTCGGGTGTGTTTTGGATTCGGGTGTTTTTTTCAAAAAACCCTAAAAAACAGCTTAAATCATAGAATTTGGGGGTCATTTTGATCCCATAGTATTACTAACCTCAATAACCATAATTTCCACTAATTTTCAGTCTATTCTGAACACCTCACACCTCACAATATTATTTTTAGTCCTAAAATTTGCACCGAGGTCGCTGGATGGCTAAGCTAAGCGACCCTAGTGGCCGACACAAACACCTGGCCCATCTAGGAGTGGCACTGCAGTGTCACGCAGGATGGCCCTTCAAAAAAATACTCCCCAAACAGCACATGACGCAAAGAAAAAAAGAGGCGCAATGAGGTAGCTGTGTGACTAAGCTAAGCGACCCTAGTGGCCGACACAAACACCTGGCCCATCTAGGAGTGGAACTGCAGTGTCATGCAGGATGGCCCTTCAAAAAAATACTCCACAAACAGCACATGACGCAAAGAAAAATGAAAGAAAAAAGAGGTGCAAGATGGAATTGTCCTTGGGCCCTCCCACCCACCCTTATATTGTAAAAACAGGACATGCAGACTTTAATGAACCCATCATTTCAGCGACAGGGTCTGCCACACGACTGTGACTGAAATGACTGGTTGGTTTGGGCCCCCACCAAAAAAGAAGCAATCAATCTCTCCTTGCACAAACTGGCTCTACGGAGGCAAGATGTCCACCTCATCATCATCGTCCGATTCATCACCCCTTTCACTGTGTACATCCCCCTCCTCACAGATTATTAATTCGTCCCCACTGGAATCCACCATCTCAGGTCCCCGTGTACTTTCTGGAGGCAATTGCTGATGGTGAATGTCTCCATGGAGGAATTGATTATAATTCATTTTAATGAACATCATCTTCTCCACATTTTCTGGAAGTAACCTCATACGCCGATTGCTGACAAGGTGAGCGGCGGCACTAAACACTCTTTCGGAGTACACACTGGAGGGGGGGCAACTTAGGTAAAATAAAGCCAGTTTGTGCAAGGGCCTCCAAATTGCCTCTTTTTCCTGCCAGTATACGTACGGACTGTCTGACGGGCCTACTTGGATGCGGTCACTCATATAATCCTCCACCATTCTTTCAATGGTGAGAGAATCATATGCAGTGACAGTAGACGACTTCAATAAATAGTGGAAAACTGCTCTAATCAAGCTGGTAACAATCCCCAGGTGCTGCGGGAGGGGGTTACTCTAGACAAGAAATACAAAAGGGATTTTTCCCACGCACTCTGCTGGCTGTTAGTAAGAAGAGCTATATACTATGTAATAATAGGAAATTTAGAGCTCTTCGTTACATATGTTTTGCAAAAGATATGATAAGCCTCCAGGCCACTTCACGGCTGCTCTATTACTGGAGGTCCCTATCTAAGCATAGGTCCAGGGCTTGGACCCCACAAAGTCGGCTCAGGCCCGACCACCCCAGGGCAGCACACCATTGAAATACTAAAGTGTTAATATGTGTTAAGAAAGAAGCAGAAGCTATGGGTTAGAAAGTGCTACAAAAATAAGGGTGTTAATAAAATACTCAAAAGAGTAATGTTAGTGAAAAAATAGGAGTGTTACATAAGTGCTAAATAAATAATATGGCATGCTACCCCAAGGTGGCCCAGCCCCACCAGACCCGGGGGGTACCACTCCCCAAACCCATACACAGCATAATAATAATAACATCCACTATGGGTCATACAATTGCTTAATGTATGGCCACATGATAATGGCACATACAGAACATATCCAGGTTGAGAGCTAGTTTACCTGGAGGCACCCCTGTATCCTCCAAATGGCACCACAGGACCCAGCATGCCCTCCTAATGCTGGCTCCATCTATGCCTCTCTGAACTGCAATAAATAGTGGAAAACTGCTCTAATCAAGCTGGTAACAATCCCCAGGTGCTGCGGGAGGGGGTTACTCTAGACAAGAAATACAAAAGGGATTTTTCCCACGCACTCTGCTGGCTGTTAGTAAGAAGAGCTATATACTATGTAATAATAGGAAATTTAGAGCTCTTCGTTACATATGTTTTGCAAAAGATATGATAAGCCTCCAGGCCACTTCACGGCTGCTCTATTACTGGAGGTCCCTATCTAAGCATAGGTCCAGGGCTTGGACCCCACAAAGTCGGCTCAGGCCCGACCACCCCAGGGCAGCACACCATTGAAATACTAAAGTGTTAATATGTGTTAAGAAAGAAGCAGAAGCTATGGGTTAGAACGTGCTACAAAAATAAGGGTGTTAATAAAATACTCAAAAGAGTAATGTTAGTGAAAAAATAGGAGTGTTACATAAGTGCTAAATAAATAATATGGCATGCTACCCCAAGGTGGCCCAGCCCCACCAGACCCGGGGGGTACCACTCCCCAAACCCATACACAGCATAATAATAATAACATCCACTATGGGTCATACAATTGCTTAATGTATGGCCACATGATAATGGCACATACAGAACATATCCAGGTTGAGAGCTAGTTTACCTGGAGGCACCCCTGTATCCTCCAAATGGCACCACGGGACCCAGCATGCCCTCCTAATGCTGGCTCCATCTATGCCTCTCTGAACTGCAATAAATAGTGGAAAACTGCTCTAATCAAGCTGGTAACAATCCCCAGGTGCTGCGGGAGGGGGTTACTCTAGACAAGAAATACAAAAGGGATTTTTCCCACGCACTCTGCTGGCTGTTAGTAAGAAGAGCTATATACTATGTAATAATAGGAAATTTAGAGCTCTTCGTTACATATGTTTTGCAAAAGATATGATAAGCCTCCAGGCCACTTCACGGCTGCTCTATTACTGGAGGTCCCTATCTAAGCATAGGTCCAGGGCTTGGACCCCACAAAGTCGGCTCAGGCCCGACCACCCCAGGGCAGCACACCATTGAAATACTAAAGTGTTAATATGTGTTAAGAAAGAAGCAGAAGCTATGGGTTAGAAAGTGCTACAAAAATAAGGGTGTTAATAAAATACTCAAAAGAGTAATGTTAGTGAAAAAATAGGAGTGTTACATAAGTGCTAAATAAATAATATGGCATGCTACCCCAAGGTGGCCCAGCCCCACCAGACCCGGGGGGTACCACTCCCCAAACCCATACACAGCATAATAATAATAACATCCACTATGGGTCATACAATTGCTTAATGTATGGCCACATGATAATGGCACATACAGAACATATCCAGGTTGAGAGCTAGTTTACCTGGAGGCACCCCTGTATCCTCCAAATGGCACCACAGGACCCAGCATGCCCTCCTAATGCTGGCTCCATCTATGCCTCTCTGAACTGCAATAAATAGTGGAAAACTGCTCTAATCAAGCTGGTAACAATCCCCAGGTGCTGCGGGAGGGGGTTACTCTAGACAAGAAATACAAAAGGGATTTTTCCCACGCACTCTGCTGGCTGTTAGTAAGAAGAGCTGTATACTATGTAATAATAGGAAATTTAGAGCTCTTCGTTACATATGTTTTGCAAAAGATATGATAAGCCTCCAGGCCACTTCACGGCTGCTCTATTACTGGAGGTCCCTATCTAAGCATAGGTCCAGGGCTTGGACCCCACAAAGTCGGCTCAGGCCCGACCACCCCAGGGCAGCACACCATTGAAATACTAAAGTGTTAATATGTGTTAAGAAAGAAGCAGAAGCTATGGGTTAGAAAGTGCTACAAAAATAAGGGTGTTAATAAAATACTCAAAAGAGTAATGTTAGTGAAAAAATAGGAGTGTTACATAAGTGCTAAATAAATAATATGGCATGCTACCCCAAGGTGGCCCAGCCCCACCAGACCCGGGGGGTACCACTCCCCAAACCCATACACAGCATAATAATAATAACATCCACTATGGGTCATACAATTGCTTAATGTATGGCCACATGATAATGGCACATACAGAACATATCCAGGTTGAGAGCTAGTTTACCTGGAGGCACCCCTGTATCCTCCAAATGGCACCACAGGACCCAGCATGCCCTCCTAATGCTGGCTCCATCTATGCCTCTCTGAACTGCAATAAATAGTGGAAAACTGCTCTAATCAAGCTGGTAACAATCCCCAGGTGCTGCGGGAGGGGGTTACTCTAGACAAGAAATACAAAAGGGATTTTTCCCACGCACTCTGCTGGCTGTTAGTAAGAAGAGCTATATACTATGTAATAATAGTAAATTTAGAGCTCTTCGTTACATATGTTTTGCAAAAGATATGATAAGCCTCCAGGCCACTTCACGGCTGCTCTATTACTGGAGGTCCCTATCTAAGCATAGGTCCAGGGCTTGGACCCCACAAAGTCGGCTCAGGCCCGACCACCCCAGGGCAGCACACCATTGAAATACTAAAGTGTTAATATGTGTTAAGAAAGAAGCAGAAGCTATGGGTTAGAAAGTGCTACAAAAATAAGGGTGTTAATAAAATACTCAAAAGAGTAATGTTAGTGAAAAAATAGGAGTGTTACATAAGTGCTAAATAAATAATATGGCATGCTACCCCAAGGTGGCCCAGCCCCACCAGACCCGGGGGGTACCACTCCCCAAACCCATACACAGCATAATAATAATAACATCCACTATGGGTCATACAATTGCTTAATGTATGGCCACATGATAATGGCACATACAGAACATATCCAGGTTGAGAGCTAGTTTACCTGGAGGCACCCCTGTATCCTCCAAATGGCACCACAGGACCCAGCATGCCCTCCTAATGCTGGCTCCATCTATGCCTCTCTGAACTGCAATAAATAGTGGAAAACTGCTCTAATCAAGCTGGTAACAATCCCCAGGTGCTGCGGGAGGGGGTTACTCTAGACAAGAAATACAAAAGGGATTTTTCCCACGCACTCTGCTGGCTGTTAGTAAGAAGAGCTATATACTATGTAATAATAGGAAATTTAGAGCTCTTCGTTACATATGTTTTGCAAAAGATATGATAAGCCTCCAGGCCACTTCACGGCTGCTCTATTACTGGAGGTCCCTATCTAAGCATAGGTCCAGGGCTTGGACCCCACAAAGTCGGCTCAGGCCCGACCACCCCAGGGCAGCACACCATTGAAATACTAAAGTGTTAATATGTGTTAAGAAAGAAGCAGAAGCTATGGGTTAGAAAGTGCTACAAAAATAAGGGTGTTAATAAAATACTCAAAAGAGTAATGTTAGTGAAAAAATAGGAGTGTTACATAAGTGCTAAATAAATAATAAGGCATGCTACCCCAAGGTGGCCCAGCCCCACCAGACCCGGGGGGTACCACTCCCCAAACCCATACACAGCATAATAATAATAACATCCACTATGGGTCATACAATTGCTTAATGTATGGCCACATGATAATGGCACATACAGAACATATCCAGGTTGAGAGCTAGTTTACCTGGAGGCACCCCTGTATCCTCCAAATGGCACCACAGGACCCAGCATGCCCTCCTAATGCTGGCTCCATCTATGCCTCTCTGAACTGCAATAAATAGTGGAAAACTGCTCTAATCAAGCTGGTAACAATCCCCAGGTGCTGCGGGAGGGGGTTACT
Source organism: Pseudophryne corroboree (assembly GCF_028390025.1). Classification (NCBI taxonomy): domain Eukaryota; kingdom Metazoa; phylum Chordata; class Amphibia; order Anura; family Myobatrachidae; genus Pseudophryne; species Pseudophryne corroboree. The sequence goes on from NC_086449.1 coordinate 290,443,980, forward strand.
CTAGACAAGAAATACAAAAGGGATTTTTCCCACGCACTCTGCTGGCTGTTAGTAAGAAGAGCTATATACTATGTAATAATAGGAAATTTAGAGCTCTTCGTTACATATGTTTTGCAAAAGATATGATAAGCCTCCAGGCCACTTCACGGCTGCTCTATTACTGGAGGTCCCTATCTAAGCATAGGTCCAGGGCTTAGACCCCACAAAGTCGGCTCAGGCCCGACCACCCCAGGGCAGCACACCATTGAAATACTAAAGTGTTAATATGTGTTAAGAAAGAAGCAGAAGCTATGGGTTAGAAAGTGCTACAAAAATAAGGGTGTTAATAAAATACTCAAAAGAGTAATGTTAGTGAAAAAATAGGAGTGTTACATAAGTGCTAAATAAATAATATGGCATGCTACCCCAAGGTGGCCCAGCCCCACCAGACCCGGGGGGTACCACTCCCCAAACCCATACACAGCATAATAATAATAACATCCACTATGGGTCATACAATTGCTTAATGTATGGCCACATTATAATGGCACATACAGAACATATCCAGGTTGAGAGCTAGTTTACCTGGAGGCACCCCTGTATCCTCCAAATGGCACCACAGGACCCAGCATGCCCTCCTAATGCTGGCTCCATCTATGCCTCTCTGAACTGCAATAAATAGTGGAAAACTGCTCTAATCAAGCTGGTAACAATCCCCAGGTGCTGCGGGAGGGGGTTACTCTAGACAAGAAATACAAAAGGGATTTTTTTTCCACGCACTCTGCTGGCTGTTAGTAAGAAGAGCTATATACTATGTAATAATAGGAAATTTAGAGCTCTTCGTTACATATGTTTTGCAAAAGATATGATAAGCCTCCAGGCCACTTCACGGCTGCTCTATTACTGGAGGTCCCTATCTAAGCATAGGTCCAGGGCTTGGACCCCACAAAGTCGGCTCAGGCCCGACCACCCCAGGGCAGCACACCATTGAAATACTAAAGTGTTAATATGTGTTAAGAAAGAAGCAGAAGCTATGGGTTAGAAAGTGCTACAAAAATAAGGGTGTTAATAAAATACTCAAAAGAGTAATGTTAGTGAAAAAATAGGAGTGTTACATAAGTGCTAAATAAATAATATGGCATGCTACCCCAAGGTGGCCCAGCCCCACCAGACCCGGGGGGTACCACTCCCCAAACCCATACACAGCATAATAATAATAACATCCACTATGGGTCATACAATTGCTTAATGTATGGCCACATGATAATGGCACATACAGAACATATCCAGGTTGAGAGCTAGTTTACCTGGAGGCACCCCTGTATCCTCCAAATGGCACCACAGGACCCAGCATGCCCTCCTAATGCTGGCTCCATCTATGCCTCTCTGAACTGCAATAAATAGTGGAAAACTGCTCTAATCAAGCTGGTAACAATCCCCAGGTGCTGCGGGAGGGGGTTACTCTAGACAAGAAATACAAAAGGGATTTTTCCCACGCACTCTGCTGGCTGTTAGTAAGAAGAGCTATATACTATGTAATAATAGGAAATTTAGAGCTCTTCGTTACATATGTTTTGCAAAAGATATGATAAGCCTCCAGGCCACTTCACGGCTGCTCTATTACTGGAGGTCCCTATCTAAGCATAGGTCCAGGGCTTGGACCCCACAAAGTCGGCTCAGGCCCGACCACCCCAGGGCAGCACACCATTGAAATACTAAAGTGTTAATATGTGTTAAGAAAGAAGCAGAAGCTATGGGTTAGAAAGTGCTACAAAAATAAGGGTGTTAATAAAATACTCAAAAGAGTAATGTTAGTGAAAAAATAGGAGTGTTACATAAGTGCTAAATAAATAATATGGCATGCTACCCCAAGGTGGCCCAGCCCCACCAGACCCGGGGGGTACCACTCCCCAAACCCATACACAGCATAATAATAATAACATCCTCTATGGGTCATACAATTGCTTAATGTATGGCCACATGATAATGGCACATACAGAACATATCCAGGTTGAGAGCTAGTTTACCTGGAGGCACCCCTGTATCCTCCAAATGGCACCACAGGACCCAGCATGCCCTCCTAATGCTGGCTCCATCTATGCCTCTCTGAACTGCAATAAATAGTGGAAAACTGCTCTAATCAAGCTGGTAACAATCCCCAGGTGCTGCGGGAGGGGGTTACTCTAGACAAGAAATACAAAAGGGATTTTTTTTTTTTTCACGCACTCTGCTGGCTGTTAGTAAGAAGAGCTATATACTATGTAATAATAGGAAATTTAGAGCTCTTCGTTACATATGTTTTGCAAAAGATATGATAAGCCTCCAGGCCACTTCACGGCTGCTCTATTACTGGAGGTCCCTATCTAAGCATAGGTCCAGGGCTTGGACCCCACAAAGTCGGCTCAGGCCCGACCACCCCAGGGCAGCACACCATTGAAATACTAAAGTGTTAATATGTGTTAAGAAAGAAGCAGAAGCTATGGGTTAGAAAGTGCTACAAAAATAAGGGTGTTAATAAAATACTCAAAAGAGTAATGTTAGTGAAAAAATAGGAGTGTTACATAAGTGCTAAATAAATAATATGGCATGCTACCCCGACTTTGTGGGGTCCAAGCCCTGGACCTATGCTTAGATAGGGACCTCCAGTAATAGAGCAGCCGTGAAGTGGCCTGGAGGCTTATCATATCTTTTGCAAAACATATGTAACGAAGAGCTCTAAATTTCCTATTATTACATAGTATATAGCTCTTCTTACTAACAGCCAGCAGAGTGCGTGGGAAAAATCCCTTTTGTATTTCTTGTCTAGAGTAACCCCCTCCCGCAGCACCTGGGGATTGTTACCAGCTTGATTAGAGCAGTTTTCCACTATTTATTGCAGTTCAGAGAGGCATAGATGGAGCCAGCATTAGGAGGGCATGCTGGGTCCTGTGGTGCCATTTGGAGGATACAGGGGTGCCTCCAGGTAAACTAGCTCTCAACCTGGATATGTTCTGTATGTGCCATTATCATGTGGCCATACATTAAGCAATTGTATGACCCATAGTGGATGTTATTATTATTATGCTGTGTATGGGTTTGGGGAGTGGTACCCCCCGGGTCTGGTGGGGCTGGGCCACCTTGGGGTAGCATGCCATATTATTTATTTAGCACTTATGTAACACTCCTATTTTTTCACTAACATTACTCTTTTGAGTATTTTATTAACACCCTTATTTTTGTAGCACTTTCTAACCCATAGCTTCTGCTTCTTTCTTAACACATATTAACACTTTAGTATTTCAATGGTGTGCTGCCCTGGGGTGGTCGGGCCTGAGCCGACTTTGTGGGGTCCAAGCCCTGGACCTATGCTTAGATAGGGACCTCCAGTAATAGAGCAGCCGTGAAGTGGCCTGGAGGCTTATCATATCTTTTGCAAAACATATGTAACGAAGAGCTCTAAATTTCCTATTATTACATAGTATATAGCTCTTCTTACTAACAGCCAGCAGAGTGCGTGGGAAAAATCCCTTTTGTATTTCTTGTCTAGAGTAACCCCCTCCCGCAGCACCTGGGGATTGTTACCAGCTTGATTAGAGCAGTTTTCCACTATTTATTGCAGTTCAGAGAGGCATAGATGGAGCCAGCATTAGGAGGGCATGCTGGGTCCTGTGGTGCCATTTGGAGGATACAGGGGTGCCTCCAGGTAAACTAGCTCTCAACCTGGATATGTTCTGTATGTGCCATTATCATGTGGCCATACATTAAGCAATTGTATGACCCATAGTGGATGTTATTATTATTATGCTGTGTATGGGTTTGGGGAGTGGTACCCCCCGGGTCTGGTGGGGCTGGGCCACCTTGGGGTAGCATGCCATATTATTTATTTAGCACTTATGTAACACTCCTATTTTTTCACTAACATTACTCTTTTGAGTATTTTATTAACACCCTTATTTTTGTAGCACTTTCTAACCCATAGCTTCTGCTTCTTTCTTAACACATATTAACACTTTAGTATTTCAATGGTGTGCTGCCCTGGGGTGGTCGGGCCTGAGCCGACTTTGTGGGGTCCAAGCCCTGGACCTATGCTTAGATAGGGACCTCCAGTAATAGAGCAGCCGTGAAGTGGCCTGGAGGCTTATCATATCTTTTGCAAAACATATGTAACGAAGAGCTCTAAATTTCCTATTATTACATAGTATATAGCTCTTCTTACTAACAGCCAGCAGAGTGCGTGGGAAAAATCCCTTTTGTATTTCTTGTCTAGAGTAACCCCCTCCCGCAGCACCTGGGGATTGTTACCAGCTTGATTAGAGCAGTTTTCCACTATTTATTGCAGTTCAGAGAGGCATAGATGGAGCCAGCATTAGGAGGGCATGCTGGGTCCTGTGGTGCCATTTGGAGGATACAGGGGTGCCTCCAGGTAAACTAGCTCTCAACCTGGATATGTTCTGTATGTGCCATTATCATGTGGCCATACATTAAGCAATTGTATGACCCATAGTGGATGTTATTATTATTATGCTGTGTATGGGTTTGGGGAGTGGTACCCCCCGGGTCTGGTGGGGCTGGGCCACCTTGGGGTAGCATGCCATATTATTTATTTAGCACTTATGTAACACTCCTATTTTTTCACTAACATTACTCTTTTGAGTATTTTATTAACACCCTTATTTTTGTAGCACTTTCTAACCCATAGCTTCTGCTTCTTTCTTAACACATATTAACACTTTAGTATTTCAATGGTGTGCTGCCCTGGGGTGGTCGGGCCTGAGCCGACTTTGTGGGGTCCAAGCCCTGGACCTATGCTTAGATAGGGACCTCCAGTAATAGAGCAGCCGTGAAGTGGCCTGGAGGCTTATCATATCTTTTGCAAAACATATGTAACGAAGAGCTCTAAATTTCCTATTATTACATAGTATATAGCTCTTCTTACTAACAGCCAGCAGAGTGCGTGGGAAAAATCCCTTTTGTATTTCTTGTCTAGAGTAACCCCCTCCCGCAGCACCTGGGGATTGTTACCAGCTTGATTAGAGCAGTTTCCCACTATTTATTGCAGTTCAGAGAGGCATAGATGGAGCCAGCATTAGGAGGGCATGCTGGGTCCTGTGGTGCCATTTGGAGGATACAGGGGTGCCTCCAGGTAAACTAGCTCTCAACCTGGATATGTTCTGTATGTGCCATTATCATGTGGCCATACATTAAGCAATTGTATGACCCATAGTGGATGTTATTATTATTATGCTGTGTATGGGTTTGGGGAGTGGTACCCCCCGGGTCTGGTGGGGCTGGGCCACCTTGGGGTAGCATGCCATATTATTTATTTAGCACTTATGTAACACTCCTATTTTTTCACTAACATTACTCTTTTGAGTATTTTATTAACACCCTTATTTTTGTAGCACTTTCTAACCCATAGCTTCTGCTTCTTTCTTAACACATATTAACACTTTAGTATTTCAATGGTGTGCTGCCCTGGGGTGGTCGGGCCTGAGCCGACTTTGTGGGGTCCAAGCCCTGGACCTATGCTTAGATAGGGACCTCCAGTAATAGAGCAGCCGTGAAGTGGCCTGGAGGCTTATCATATCTTTTGCAAAACATATGTAACGAAGAGCTCTAAATTTCCTATTATTACATAGTATATAGCTCTTCTTACTAACAGCCAGCAGAGTGCGTGGGAAAAATCCCTTTTGTATTTCTTGTCTAGAGTAACCCCCTCCCGCAGCACCTGGGGATTGTTACCAGCTTGATTAGAGCAGTTTTCCACTATTTATTGCAGTTCAGAGAGGCATAGATGGAGCCAGCATTAGGAGGGCATGCTGGGTCCTGTGGTGCCATTTGGAGGATACAGGGGTGCCTCCAGGTAAACTAGCTCTCAACCTGGATATGTTCTGTATGTGCCATTATCATGTGGCCATACATTAAGCAATTGTATGACCCATAGTGGATGTTATTATTATTATGCTGTGTATGGGTTTGGGGAGTGGTACCCCCCGGGTCTGGTGGGGCTGGGCCACCTTGGGGTAGCATGCCATATTATTTATTTAGCACTTATGTAACACTCCTATTTTTTCACTAACATTACTCTTTTGAGTATTTTATTAACACCCTTATTTTTGTAGCACTTTCTAACCCATAGCTTCTGCTTCTTTCTTAACACATATTAACACTTTAGTATTTCAATGGTGTGCTGCCCTGGGGTGGTCGGGCCTGAGCCGACTTTGTGGGGTCCAAGCCCTGGACCTATGCTTAGATAGGGACCTCCAGTAATAGAGCAGCCGTGAAGTGGCCTGGAGGCTTATCATATCTTTTGCAAAACATATGTAACGAAGAGCTCTAAATTTCCTATTATTACATAGTATATAGCTCTTCTTACTAACAGTAGACGACTTGTCAGTAATCGTTGGCAGGTCCTTCAGTCCGGACCAGATGTCAGCATCAGCAGTCGCTCCAGACTGCCCTGCATCACCGCCAGCGGGTGGGCTCGGAATTCGGAGCCTTTTCCTCGCACCCCCAGTTGCGGGAGAATGTGAAGGAGGAGATGTTGACGGGTCGCGTTCCGCTTGACTTGACAATTTTGTCACCAGCAGGTCTTTGAACCTCTGCAGACTTGTGTCTGCCGTAAAGAGAGATCCAAGGTAGGTTTTAAATCTAGGATCGAGCACGGTGGCCAAAATGTAGTGCTCTGATTTCAACAGATTGACCACACGTGAATCCTGGTTAAGCGAATGAAGGGCTCCATCCACAAGTCCCACATGCCTAGCGGAATCGCTCTGTTTTAGCTCCTCCTTCAATGCCTCCAGCTTCTTCTGCAAAAGCCTGATGAGGGGAATGACCTGATTCAGGCTGGCAGTGTCTGAACTGACTTCACGTGTGGCAAGTTCAAAAGGTTGCAGAACCTTGCACAACGTTGAAATCATTCTCCACAGCGCTTGAGACAGGTGCATTCCACCTCTTTTGCCTATATCATGGCCAGATGTATAGGCTTGAATGGCCTTTTGCTGCTCCTCCATCCTCTGAAGCATATAGAGGGTTGAATTCCACCTCGTTACCACCTCTTGCTTCAGATGATGGCAGGGCAGGTTCAGGTGTTTTTGGTGGTGCTCCAGTCTTCTGTACGCGGTGTCTGTATGCCGAAAGTGGCCCGCAATTCTTCTGGCCACCGACAGCATCTCTTGCACGCCCCTGTCGTTTTTAAATAATTCTGCACCACCAAATTCAAGGTATGTGCAAAACATGGGACGTGCTGGAATTTGCCCAGATGTAATGCACGCACAATATTGCTGGCGTTGTCCGATGTCACAAATCCAAGTCCAATTGGGGTAAGCCATTCTGCGATGATCTTCCTCAGTTGCCATAAGAGGTTTTCAGCTGTGTGCCTATTCTGGAAAGCGGTGATACAAAGCATAGCCTGCCTAGGAACGAGTTGGCGTTTGCGAGATGCTGCTACTGGTGCCGCTGCTGCAGTTCTTGCAGCGGGAGGCAATACATCTACCCAGTGGGCTGTCACAGTCATGTAGTCCTGAGTCTGCCCTGCTCCACTTGTCCACATGTCCGTGGTTAAGTGGACATTGGGTACAACTGCATTTTTTAGGACACTGGTGAGTCTTTTTCTGACGTCCGTGTACATTCTCGGTATCGCCTGCCTAGAGAAGTGGAACCTAGATGGTATTTGGTAACGGGGGAACACTACCTCAAGAAATTGTCTAGTTCCCTGTGAACTAACGGCGGATACCGGACGCACGTCTAACACCAACATAGTTGTCAAGGCCTCAGTTATCCGCTTTGCAACAGGATGACTGCTGTGATATTTCATCTTCCTCGCAAAGGACTGTTGGACAGTCAATTGCTTACTGGAAGTAGTACAAGTGGTCTTCCGACTTCCCCTCTGGGATGACCATCGACTCCCAGCAGCAACAACAGCAGCGCCAGCAGCAGTAGGCGTTACACTCAAGGATGCATCGGAGGAATCCCAGGCAGGAGAGGACTCGTCAGACTTGCCAGTGACATGGCCTGCAGGACTATTGGCTTTCCTGGGAAAGGAGGAAATTGACACTGAGGGAGTTAGTGGTGTGGTTTGCGCGAGCTTGGTTACAAGAGGAAGGGATTTACTAGTCAGTGGACTGCTTCCGCTGTCGCCCAAAGTTTTTGAACTTGTCACTGACTTATTATGAATGCGCTGCAGGTGACGTATAAGGGAGGATGTTCCGAGGTGGTTAACGTCCTTACCCCTACTTATTACAGCTTGACAAAGGCAACACACGGCTTGACACCTGTTGTCCGCATTTCTGTTGAAATACTTCCACACTGAAGAGCTGATTTTTGTGGTATTATCACCAGGCATGTCAATGGCCATATTCCTCCCACGGACAACAGGTGTCTCCCCGGGTGCCTGACTTAAACAAACCACCTCACCATCAGAATCCTCCTTGTCAATTTCCTCCCCAGAGCCAGCAACACCCATATCCTCATCCTGGTGTACTTCAACACTGACATCTTCAATTTCACTATCAGGAACTGGACTGCGGGTGCTCCTTTCAACACTTGCAGGGGGCGTGCAAATGGTGGAAGGCGCAAGCTCTTTCCGTCCAGTGTTGGGAAGGTCAGGCATCGCAACCGACACAATTGGACTCTCCTTTGGGATTTGTGATTTCGAAGAATGCACAGTTCTTTGCTGTGCTTTTGCCGCAAGTCTTTTCTTTTTTCTAGCGAGAGGATGAGTGCTTCCATCCTCATGTGAAGCTGAACCACTAGCCATGAACATAGGCCAGGGCCTCAGCCGTTCCTTGCCACTCCGTGTCGTAAATGGCATATTCTCCTCAGACGCTTTTAATTTTGATTTTTGGGTCATTTTTTTACTGATCTTTTGTGTTTTGGATTTTACATGCTCTGTACTATGACATTGGACATCGGCCTTGGCAGACGACGTTGATGGCATTTCATCGTCTCGGCCATGACTAGTGGCAGCAGCTTCAGCACGAGGTGGAAGTGGATCTTGATCTTTCCCTATTTTTTTAACCTCCACATTTTTGTTCTCCATATTTTGCGCACAACTAAAATCCACCACAGGTATACAATGTAGATGGATGGATAGTATAGTATTATATTACTTATGGATGACGAGTGACGACACAGAGGTAGGTACAGCCGTGGCCTACCGTACTGCTGTTTATATATATAATATACTGTATAACGGACCTGGTGGACACTGTCAGCAGACTGCTAAACTAGGATGAAGAAAAAAAAACACCACAGGTATACAATGTAGATGGATGGATAGTATAGTATTATATTACTTATGGACGACGAGTGCACTGACGACACAGAGGTAGGTACAGCCGTGGCCTACCGTACTGCTGCTTATATATATATAATATACTGTATAACGGACCTGGCGGACACTGTCAGCAGGCTGCTAAACTAGGATGAAGAAAAAAACAACAACACAGGTATACAATGTAGATGGATGGATAGTATAGTATTATATTACTTATGGACGACGAGTGCACTGACGACACAGAGGTAGGTACAGCTGTGGCCTACCGTACTGCTGCTTATATATATAATATACTGTATAACGAACCTGGTGGACACTGTCAGCAGACTGCTAAACTAGTATGAAGAAAAAAAAACACCACAGGTATACAATGTAGATGGATGGATAGTATAGTATTATATTACTTATGGACGACGAGTGCACTGATGACACAGAGGTAGGTACAGCCGTGGCCTACCGTACTGCTGCTTATATATATAATATACTGTATAACGGACCTGGTGGACACTGTCAGCAGACTGCTAAACTAGTATGAAGAAAAAAAAAACACCACAGGTATACAATGTAGATGGATGGATAGTATAGTATTATATTACTTATGGAGGACGAGTGCACTGACGACACAGAGGTAGGTACAGCCGTGGCCTACTGTACTGCTGCTTATATATATAATATACTGTATAACGGACCTGGTGGACACTGTCAGCAGACTGCTAAACTAGTATGAAGAAAAAAAAAACACCACAGGTATACAATGTAGATGGATGGATAGTATAGTATTATATTACTTATGGACGACGAGTGCACTGACGACACAGAGGTAGGTACAGCCGTGGCCTACCGTACTGCTGCTTATATATATATAATATACTGTATAACGGACCTGGTGGACACTGTCAGCAGACTGCTAAACTAGTATGAAGAAAAAAAAAAACACAGGAGTGTTTTTCAGGCAGACAAACGTATACTGGACTGGTGGTCACTGTCAGCAAAACTGTGCACTGTACTCCTGCTATAACTGCTCCCCAGTCCCCACAATTAGGCAGTGTGAGCAGAGCAGTGCACTCAGCACAGATATATCATGCAGCAGTGCAGCACACTGAGTGAGCACAGATATGGTGGTCGGAGCGTTTTTTTCAGGCAGAGAAACAAAGGATTAAACTCACTGGTGGTATAATCAAAACCCTGCACTGTACTCCCTAACAGCTGCTCCCCGTCCCCAATCCTCCCCACAATTATAACTAACTAAGTCACTCTGTGTTCTACTATAACGGAGAGGACGCCAGCCACGTCCTCTCCCTATCAATCTCAATGCACGTGTGAAAATGGCGGCGACGCACGGCTCCTTATATAGAATCCGAGTCTCGCGAGAATCCGACAGCGGGATGATGACGTTCGGGCGCGCTCGGGTTAACCGAGCAAGGCGGGAGGATCCGAGTCGCTCGGACCCGTGTAAAAAAAAGGTGAAGTTCGGGCGGGTCGGATTCCGAGGATCCGAACCCGCTCATCACTACAGACCACTTGATTTTTTTTCTAATCATTACTCTTTCTAGATTCCAATCATTCTCATATCCTGCAGACAATCCAAATTACAATGTTATTGATAACTATTTTACCTTTCTTCTCTATACAACATTACAAGAAGAACACAATTGAGTTGCGTAAAAAGCTTTTAATATGTTGGCATTGAATTTTTAGAAAAACATAGACAAAATGAATGTCATTATTGTTGGGACATGTTTGTGTGTGTTAAAAATTAGTAAGAATGTTATTACACATGATGCAGAAACTAACAAATAAGAACTTTTTAACCAAAAAACAAAGAATGTGTATAATAATGTATATATGTGGCAAACTGTGTATTTAACTTACACATCAGCAAGTTTACTGGAGCAAACATTAGGAAATAATAAGAATTTACTCACCGGTAATTCTATTTCTCGTAGTCTGTAGTGGATGCTGGGGACTCCGTAAGGACCATGGGGAATAGCGGGCTCCGCAGGAGACTGGGCACTCTAAAGAAAGATTTAGTACTATCTGGTGTGCACTGGCTCCTCCCTCTATGCCCCGCCTCCAGACCTCAGTTAAGGAAACTGTGCCCGAAAGAGCTGACATTACAAGGAAAGGATTTTGGAATCCAGGGTAAGACTCATACCAGCCACACCAATCACACTGTACAACTTGTGATAAACTTACCCAGTTAACAGTATGAACAACAACTGAGCATCACTCAACCGATGCTACATAACCATAACGCTTTGTTAAGCAATAACTATATACACGTATTGCAGAAAGTCCGCACTTGGGACGGGCGCCCAGCATCCACTACGGACTACGAGAAATAGAATTACCGGTGAGTAAATTCTTATTTTCTCTAACGTCCTAGTGGATGCTGGGGACTCCGTAAGGACCATGGGGATTATACCAAAGCACCCAAACGGGCGGGAGAGTGCGGATGACTCTGCTGCACCGAATGGGCAAACACCAGGTCCTCCTCAGCCAGGGTATCAAACTTGTAGAACTTTGCAAATGTGTTTGAACCCGACCAAGTAGCGGCTCGGCAAAGCTGTAATGCCGAGACCCCTCGGGCAGCCGCCCAAGAAGAGCCCACCTTCCTTGTGGAATGAGCTTTTACTGATTTTGGATGCGGCAATCCAGCCGCAGAGTGAGCCTGCTGAATCGTGTTACAGATCCAGCGAGCAATGGTTTGCTTTGAAGCAGGAGCACCCAGCTTGTTGGATGCATACAGGATAAACAGCGAGTCAGTTTTCCTGACTCCAGCCATCCTGGCAACATAGATCTTCAAAGCCCTGACTACATCAAGCAACTTGGAATCCTCCAAGTCACGAGTAGCCGCAGGCACCACAATGGGTTGGTTCAGATGAAAAGATGACACCACCTTTGGCAGAAACTGCGGACGAGTTCGCAATTCTGCCCTGTCCATATGGAAAACCAGATAGGGGCTTTTACATGACAAAGCCGCCAATTCTGACACACACCTAGCTGAGGCTAGGGCCAACAGCATGACCACTTTCCACTTGAGATACTTTAGCTCCACTGTCTTAAGTGGCTCAAACCAGTGGGATTTCAGGAAAGCCAAGACCACGTTAAGATCCCAAGGTGCCACCGGTGGCACAAAAGGGGGATGAATATGCAGCACTCCCTTAACAAACGTCTGAACCTCAGGCAGTGAAGCCAGTTGTTTTTGAAAGAAAATGGATAGGGCCGAAATCTGGACCTGTATGGACCCTAATTTTAGGCCCATAGTCACACCTGACTGTAGGAAGTGCAGGAATCGACCCAGCTGGAATTCCTCTGTAGGGGCCTTCCTGGCCTCACACCAAGCAACATATTTTTGCCATATACGGTGATAATGTTTTGCTGTCACGTCCTTCCTAGCCTTTATCAGCGTAGGAATAACTGCTTCCGGAATGCCCTTTTCTGCTAGGATCCGGTGTTCAACCGCCATGCCGTCAAACGCAGCAGCGGTAAGTCTTGGAATAGACAGGGCCCTTGTTGTAACAGGTCCTGTCTGAGAGGCAGAGGCCACGGGTCCTCTGTGAGCATTTCTTGCAATTCCGGGTACCAAGTCCTTCTTGGCCAATCCGGAACAATGAGTATTGTTCTCACTCCTCTTTTTCTTACAATTCTCAGCACCTTTGGTATGAGAGGAAGAGGAGGAAACACATAGACCGACTGGAACACCCACGGTGTTACTAGTGCGTCCACAGCTATCTCCTGAGGGTCCCTTGACCTGGCGCAATATCTTTTTAGCTTTTTGTTGAGACGGGACGCCATCATGTCCACCTGTGGCAGTTCCCATCGATTTGCAATCTGCGTGAAGACTTATTGATGAAGTCCCCACTCTCCCGGGTGGAGGTCGTGCCTGCTGAGGAAATCTGCTTCCCAGTTGTCCACTCCCGGAATGAACACTGCTGACAGTGCTAGTACGCGATTCTCCGCCCACCGAAGAATCCTGGTGGCTTCTGCCATTGCCACCCTGCTTCTTGTGCCGCCCTGGTGGTTTACATGGGCCACTGCCGTGATGTTGTCTGACTGAATCAGCACTGGCCGGTTTCGAAGCAGAGGCTCCGCTTGACTCAGGGCGTTGTATATTGCCCTTAGTTCCAGGATATTGATGTGCAGACAAGTCTCCTGACTTGACCACAACCCTTGGAAGTTTCTTCCTTGAGTGACTGCCCCCCACCCTCGAGGCTTGCATCCGTGGTCACCAGGACCCAGTCCTGTATGCCGAATCTGCGGCCCTCGAGGAGGTGAGCACCTTGTAGCCACCACAGAAGAGACACCCTGGCCCTGGGGGACAGGGTGATCATCCGATGCATCTGAAGATGCGATCCGGACCACTTGTCCAGCAGATCCCACTGAAAGATCCTCGCATGGAACCTGCCGAAGGGAATGGCTTCGTATGACGCCACCATCTTTCCCAGGACTCGTGTGCAGCGATGCACCGACACCTGTTTTGGCTTTAGGAGGTCTCTGACCAGAGTCACGAGCTCCTGAGCCTTCTCCTCCGGGAGAAACACCTTCTTCTGGTCTGTGTCCAGAATCATGCCCAGGAAGGGCAGACGCGTCGCAGGAATCAGCTGTGACTTTGGAATGTTCAGAATCCAGCCGTGCTGATGCAACACTTCCTGAGAGTGTGCTACGCTGATCAGCAACTGCTTCCTGGACCTCGCCTTTATGAGGAGATCGTCCAAGTATGGGATAATTGTAACCCCTTGCTTCCGAAGGAGCACCATCATTTCCGCCATCACCTTGGTAAAAACTCTCGGTGCCGTGGACAGGCCAAACGGCAACGTCTGGAATTGGTAATGACAGTCCCGTACCACAAACCTGAGGTACTCCTGATGAGGTGGATAAATGGGGACATGCAAGTAAGCATCCTTGATGTCCAGAGACACCATAAAATCCCCTTCCTCCAGGCTTGCAATGACCGCTCTGAGCGATTCCATTTTGAACTTGAATTTCTTCAGATAAATGTTCAGGGATTTTAAATTTAAAATGTGTCTGACCGAACCGTCCGGTTTCCGTACCACAAACATAGTGGAATAGTAGCCCCTTCCCCATTGAAGGGGGGGAACCTCTACCACCACCTGCTGGAGAAAAAGTTTGTGAATTGCCTCCAACACTATCTCCCTTTCCATGGGGGAAGTTGGTAAGGCCGATTTTAGGTAACGGTGAGGGGGCATCACCTCGAATTCCAGCCTGTATCCCTGAGACACAATTTGTATAGCTCAAGGATCCACCTGTGAGCGAACCCACTGGTGGCTGAAATGTCGGAGACGCGCCCTCACGGCTCCTGGCTCCGCCTGTGGAGCCCCAGCGTCAAGCCGTGGATTTAGTGGAAGCCGGGGAAGACTTTTGTTCCTGGGAACTAGCTGCATGGTGCAGCTTTTTTCCTCTACCCCTGCATCTGGCAAGAAAGGACGCACCTCTGACCTTCTTGCTCCTCTGAGAACGAAAGGACTGCATTTGGTAATATGGTGCTTTCTTAGGTTGTGGAGGGACATAAGGCAAGAAATTTGACTTCCCAGCCATAGATGTGGAAACTAGGTCCGAGAGACCGTCCCCAAACAATTCCTCACCCTTATAAGGTAAAACCTCCATGTGTTTTTTAGAGTCGGTATCCCCTGTCCATTGCTGAGTCCATAAGACCCTTCTGGCAGAAATGGACATTGCGTTAACTCTAGAGCCCAGCAGGCAAATGTCCCTCTGGGCATCCCGCATATATAGGACCGCGTCCTTGATATGTGCCAGGGTCAGTAGAACAGTGTCCCTGTCTAGGGTATCTATCTCCTCAGACAGAGTATCCGTCCATGCAGCTACCGCACTACACATCCAGGCCGAAGCAATTGCTGGCCTCAGCAGTGTGCCAGAATGTGTATAAACAGACTTCAGGATAGCTTCCTGCTTTCTATCCGCAGGATCCTTTAGGGCGGCCGTATCCGGAGACGGCAGGGCCACCTTCTTAGACAAGCGTGTCAATGCCTTGTCTACCCTAGGGGAGGATTCCCAGCGTAACCTGTCCGTTGGCGGGAAAGGATACGCCATAAGTAATCTCTTGGAAACTATCACCTTCCTGTCAGGGGAATCCCACGCTTTTTCACATAATTCATTTAATTCATGTGAAGGGGGAAAAGTCACTTCATGCTTTTTCTCCCCATACATATAAATCCTCTTGTCAGGGACAGGATTTACCTCAGAAATGTGTAATACATCCTTCATTGCTACAGTCATGTAGCGGATGGCTTTAGTCATTTTAGGCTGCAACTTTGCCTCATCGTCATCGACACGAGTCAGATTCCGTGTCGAAATCTGTGTCAACTATCTGGGATAGTGTGTGCTTTTGAGACCCTGACGGCCTCTGTGCTGTAGGATCAGGCATGGGCTGAGACCCTGACTGTCCCACGGTTACAGTTTTATCCAATCTGTTATGCAAGGAGTTTACATTATCATTTAACACCTTCCACATATCCATCCAATCAGGTGTCGGCACCGTCGGCGGTGACACCACACTCAGCTGCACTTGTTCTGCCTCCATGTATCCTTCCTCATCAAACATGTCGACACAGGCGTACCGACACACAGCACACACACACAGGGAATGCTCTGACTGAGGACAGGACCCCACAAAGGCTTTTGGGGAGACAGAGGCCATCATTCCGAGTTGTTCGCTCGGTAAATTTCATCGCATCGCAGCGATTTTCCGCTTAGTGCGCATGCGCAATGTCAGCACTGCGACTGCGCCAAGTAAATTTGCTATGAAGATAGGATTTTTACTCACGGCTTTTTCTTCGCTCCGGCGATCGTAGTGTGATTGACAGGAAATGGGTGTTACTGGGCGGAAACCCGGCGTTTTATGGGCGTGTGGATAAAAACGCTACCGTTTCCGGGAAAAACGCGGGAGTGGCCGGAGAAACGGGGGAGTGTCTGGGCGAACGCTGGGTGTGTTTGTGACGTCAAACCAGGAACGACAAGCACTGAACTGATCGCAGATGCCGAGTAAGTCTGAAGCTACTCTGAAACTGCTACGAGGTGTGTAATCGCAATATTGCGAATACATCGTTCGCAATTTTAAGAAGCTAAGATTCACTCCCAGTAGGCGGCGGCTTAGCGTGTGCAATACTGCTAAAATCGCCTTGCGAGCGAACAACTCGGAATGAGGGCCAGAGAGAGAGTATGCCAGCACACACCCCAGCGCTATATAACCCAGGGATTACACTGTACCTTAGTGTTTACCCTGTAGCTGCTGTTAATATATATACTCTGCGCCTAAATTTTTTGTGCCCCCCCTCTCTTTTTTACCCTTTAATGCACCTGTATACTGCAGGGGAGAGCCTGGGGAGCGTCCTTCCAGTTGAGCTGTGAAGAGAAAATGGCGCTAGTGTGCTGAGGAAGAAGGCCCCGCCCCCTCAGCGGCGGGCTTATGTCCCGCTTTAATGTGTTAAAAATTGGGTGGGCTCGGGCATATATACAGTCCCAGACTGTATATATGTCTCTTTTTGCCAAAAAGGTACTTAATTGCTGCCCAGGGCGCCCCCCCCTGTGCCCTGCACCCTACAGTGACCGGAGTGTGCGGTGTGCTGTGGGAGCAATGGCGCACAGCTGCAGTGCTGTGCGCTACCTTAAGTGAAGACTGGAGTCTTCAGCCACCGATTTCGATGTCTTCATGCTTCTGCTGCTTCTGGCTCTGCGAGGGGGATGGCGGCGCAGCTCCGGGAACGGACGATCAAGGTTAGGTACCTGTGTTCGATCCCTCTGGAGCTAATGGTGTCCAGTAGCCTAAGAAGAGCTACCTAGCTGCTGTGAGTAGGTTTGCTTCTCTCCCCTCAGTCCCTCGTAGCAGAGAGTCTGTTGCCAGCAGAAGCTCTCTGAAAATAAAAAACCTAACAAAATACTTTCTTTTTTAGCAAGCTCAGGAGAGCCCACTAGGAGCACCCAGCTCTGGCCGGGCACAGATTCTAACTGAGGTCTGGAGGAGGGGCATAGAGGGAGGAGCCAGTGCACACCAGATAGTACTCAATCTTTCTTTAGAGTGCCCAGTCTCCTGCGGAGCCTGCTATTCCCCATGGTCCTTACGGAGTCCCCAGCATCCACTAGGACGTTAGCGAAAAATTATTTTTGATTACAGTAAGTTTGTGTCCCTTAAATATGATGGAGCATCACACATAGGGACACATGTATTCCTCAAGGCTAACATATTATATGTTGAGTAGTGTTTTTTTGGAACACAGGTTGTCAAACTTGGCCCTCAGGACCCCACACAGTGCATGTTTTGCAGGTCTACTCACAGAATCACAAGTGACATCATTAGCTCCATCTGTGAACCTTTTAACATATGTCTGTGAGTAATTCATACACCTGTGCTTCTACTGGGTTACGTGAAAAACATGCACTGTGTGTGGTCCTGAGGGCCGAGTTTGTGAACCTGTGCATTAGGACGTTACACACAATGATAAAGTAAAATACTAAATGGATTATGTGTGCTTGTAATAAATTAGCACTGCAAGTTTACGAACACTTATCCAGACTTAATGCATGCCACTCATAATCTGTTGTTTTGAGTTTTAAAATACACACAATACACATGCGACATTTGTTTTGCATAAAGCGAGGGCATGTTTGTATGTGTCAAGGAGACAGACACAATCTGAGTAATGGTTTTGCCAATAAAAATGGCAAAACATCTATTTATGATTACACAACAAAATGAAAAAAGCAAACCAAATTTACCTTAGAAATAGCGAGTGATGAGCTCTTGCCTAACCTGCCTCCCTACATCTGTACTCCAAGTATCACCAGATGTCTCTAATTCCTCTGCTTGCTGGCTGCTTTCTTCCTCCTCCTCCTCCTCCTCCTCAACATGCGGCAGATGTAGTTGCAAACACATGTTATGAAGAAAGCAGCAGCAGAACACAATTTGAATCACCTTGGAGGGACTATACAACAAAAGGCCACCAGACTTATCCAGACACCGAAACCTAGTTTTCAGCACACCAAAACATCTTTCTATCACATTCCGCGTGGACTTATGTGCATGATTGTAATTGTGTTCAGCAGGGGTATCAGGTCGGGACAATGGAGTTAGAAGCCAAGAGAAACAGCCATATCCTCCTTCACCTAAAAGACAGATATAGTAACGTGATTCATTTTAAGATACAGCAACACATAAGTAACACACTGTGGGGCAGATGTATTAACCTGTAGAAGGCATAAGGAAATGATAAACAAGTGATATGTGCAAGGTAATAAAGGCAGCAGACAATCTGTTCCTAAATGTTCATTTACATATTGGAGCTGATTGGCTGGTGCCTTTATCACCTTCCACATATCACTGGTTTCTCACTTCCTTATGCCTTCTACAGGTTAATACATCTGCACCTGTATTTGGACAAAGTATACGCAGGCCTACACATATCAAATTACATACCCAGCAGCCATCCATCTGGCATTTGTCCGTCCTCAAACTTATCAAAGAGGGATGACTGACTGAGGATGAAGGAGTCATGGCAGCCCCCAGGGTAACCAGCAACAACACTCATTATTTTGAGATTTGCATCACAAACTGCCTGCACATTTGTGGAGTGTTCGAAATGGCGATTAGTATATATGTGCTGCCTGCCCCTAGGTGGTCTCAGCTGAATGTGTGTGCAATCTATGGCTCCAAGCACATTGGGCATGCCAGCCAGCTCATAGAAATCTACCCTGACGGCATGCCACTGAGACTCCTGGGTAGGGAAGCAGATTGAGGCCTCGATGTGGGGCTGCAAAACAGCCAACACCTGTGTGTATATTTTAAAGAACAATAAACATGAGATTTTAGGACAGAACTGGCCACCGAGAAATTACTACAAACAAAAAACAGAAGAGGTAGTTAGGTATACATCACCTGTGTTAAGATTCTGGAAAATGATGGCTGTGAGATTCCTATGACATCCCCAGACACAGCCTGAAAGCTGCCAGTAGCCATAAAGTGCAACACAGCCAGGAGTTTGTGCAGGCCTGAGACAGAGCGAGAGCGTGCTGTCTCAGGATCTATGCCCAGTTTGACAAGGTCATACAGACGGAAAATGTTGTTACGATTTAGACGGAACATCTGTATGACCTTATCATCGGACAATGCGTTCAAGTTTAAACGCCCCCTAAAAAAACGAGGCCTGCGCAGCCTCCGCGGAACCTGTACAACCTGCTGACCATGTTCAGTTTCTTGGCCCTGGGTACTTACAGGCTGATGTCTGAGTCTGAGGAATCCCACAGCACACAAAAGATCACTGGCCCACAGTCCTGCTGCCATTTCTGAGTGTAGGTGTATTGAAATGGGCCTAACATCCTTTTATAGGCATCCTAATTCAGGTGTGATTGATTTTTGAGTTGCAACACATGTAAACACGATTGAAAAAAGCAGGTCTATTTTTTTTGCCGCTTTTTTTACCGATTCGCAAAAAAATACGACCGCAATTGAGCACTCAGAAACTAACACCCAAATACAAATGAATAGTGAATTCCCGTATTGTATGAAATAACAGCCGCGTTTGACCGATGGTCTATTCATTCGTATTTCGGAACTTTGCAAATCAAACCATTACGAATAGTCCAAACACTGCAGAGATTGGTGCTTAGTGAATTCCCGGATTGGGACTTAGAAAAAAAAACACAAATCGGTCAAACTCGAATTCTTAGTAAATATTGGCCCTGGAGGGAGTTATTCAGCTGCAGTGATTGTGCAGTGCATCTGGGGGAGGCAGCTGCTTATGCACTGATTGTTAATAATATATTAACATAGATTCAGTGTTATGTTGACATATTATTAATAACCACTTATTGCATACTAGTTACAGAATATGCACATTACTTTTGGTTGAGGAGAGAAAGCTTAACAGCCATGAAACACATAATTCAGTCTGTAACTAAACCAAATAAAAACATATTTTTTTTACTTTGCATACTTTGCTAATTGGTTATTTTAGGATAAATCATGATTCATGAAATGGATCAGGCACAGCAGCACAGCACTCACTGACTGGTGAGTCGTGACTGCTCCCTCCCCCCTCCCACTGGGTGTCACCTGGTATAGCCTCTGGCCAATCACAGCTAAAGACACTCAGCAGAACACACTGACTAAAGGACACACTGAGTTTCCTCCCTCTGGCTGGCAGAGAGAGGCTGCTGCTGCAGCTGTCTCGACTCATTAAGCAGTGAGTGACTCGAATCATTCACACTTCCTGATGATTCAACTCACTGTGTTGAGACAGTGAGTCAGTAGCCATCTCTAAACTGCAGTGTCTCAATTACTCCTCCCCCTGCTCTATGCGGCTGCGAGACATTCCACCGACTCCTCCTCTCGGGATTGTACTATCAGCAATGATGCTGCCTATGCTGCTGTGTGGCCTGTCTCACCACCTGCGCCAACCTTCCTCTTCGCAAAGGGATGACTCTCTGACCAGTGGTGCCCCTGGCTCCTCCCGCTCACGGCACTCACACGGCTCCACACCCTGGACTTCTGCCACCACCTGGTAAGCACCACTCCAGCGCTTTCCTTCTCTCACCAGGGAACCACTGCCTGGCCCTCTCCTCTCACCAGCTGCGCCACCAACCACCACTCCCCCTTCTCTTTCTGGCCTACGTGCGGTCCAGCTCCCCTCACCTCCGGGCAGCATGCGCCCCTGCTCGGGAGGACAAGGAAGCTCACGCTATAGCCTTAACTCCCCCAATAGGCAGCAATTAGTCATAGTACAATCGGTACATTTTACATAATGGTAGACAAACATCACAAGACAATTAGTTAAGAATCCCATATCTTACATTGTATGACACTCTCCCCCTGGGGATACCACTGATCACTGAAGTGGAGATCACCACCTAGATGAACACTAAGTCGTCTCAACCTTAGAACTGGGCTATATATCATAACCAAAGTAGGGCCAGGTCATCATTAAACTAGGGTGTAACACTAAGGGAACACTAAATGATCATAGGTAAGGATCTACGGGGGCCTACGTTCCCTCTGTGGCCATGGGGTAGTGTCATCCTCCCCCAGTCCCCTACTGCAGTCTTCACTGAGGGATGCGTCCCCAACCAATAGCCCGTTCGTACTCCCCTATTCCCCACTACAGTCCCCTTCTTTTCATTCGTCACATGAGGGAGCACTTTGTGATGTATGATCCCAGTGGCCCTCACTAACACTATCCTGACTAGTAGCTACGGGAACAGGATCTCTATAGTAGTAGCCAGGTCCCAACCCATCGTCAGTCACACTATTCTATTCTTCCTTATCCTTCTTCCCTACAGTAGGGGGGCACACCTCCATAGGAGTCCACACCCATTTACTTGGACTAACCTCTTTTTCATCCTCTTTCTAACGCACATCCTGAGCTACCGGTAACAAGTGATGTCTATGATAAGTTAACACAGGTTCGGATTGACCCTCCAGAACTATCTGATAAACTGGAAGGTCGGAAAGTTGTTTCACAATAGTATAGAGTTCAGATTTCCATTGGTTGTTGAGCTTCTGATGCCTGGGGGCTCCCAGCAGCCTTATTAGCACTTGATCTCCCGGGACTAGCCGATGCTCCTTCACCTGAGCATCATATCATTGTTTATTTCGTTCCCCTAGTTTTTTGGCCTCCTGCTGGGCGAGATTATATACTTCTTTCAGATGTTGTTGTAGTTGCTTGATATATTGGCTATGAGACGTTGCAGAAGGAGCATGTAGCTTGTTCCCCAAGCTCATATCTATAGGCAACCGAGCTTCTCGACCAAACATTAACATATATGGAGTGTATCCAGTAGCTTCATTCTTAGTACAGTTGTACGCATTTACTAAGTGAGACAGATATTGCTTCCACTGATATTTCTTATTGGCACTCCAGGTACCTAACATGTTCAGCAATGTCCTATTGAACCGCTCCGGTTGGGGATCCCCTTGTGGATGGTATGGAGTCGTTTGTGACTTTTGGATTCCACAGCATCGGCATAGCTCCTGAATTAATCGGCTCTCAAAATCTGGTCCCTGATCTGAATGTAGGCAGGCAGCCCGTACTTTATGAAAAATTTTTCCCATAGCGTCTTAACTACAGTTACTGCTCACTGGTTAGGGGTCACATAGGCTTGGGCATACCAGGTGAAATGGTCGGTGACAATTAGAATATTGCTGTCTTGTCCTCCAGGACCTTGAAGGGGCAAAGTCCATGGGACCAGCACTAACTATAATCACTAAAGGGGTGACTTTTTCCGGTAGCTTCGTCCTCATTATGCAGTTCCCACAGGTGTTGCAATAGGTTTCTATGTCCTGATTCATAAAGGGCCAGTAGAATCTATCTGAAATCAGACTCTGAGTCTTATCGTAACCTAAATGGCCGTGTTCATCATGTAACGTGTGTAACACAAGCTGTTTATATTTATCTGGAAGTACAAGTTGCCATTTATAGGTGCCATCCCCTTGTCGGGTACTCTGATATAAAATTCCTTGTTGAAATCTCAGCTTTTTCACTTGCCTCAATAAAGCTTTGGACCAAACAGATAACTGGCTACATTCACTCGTTACGGCCATACGGCTACCTGACCGGGCAAGAGTGAGCAAAAGATCATAATCAGCATGTTGATCATCCACCATCTGCTCTGCATTGACTACCTCTAACACCTTCATTGCAGCACTATTCAACCAACAATACATTGGAGGGAGGGCAGGATATGAGGCGCCCAGAGTGACTATGGCAGACTGTGCATATAGGGGGTCATTCCGAGTTGATCGCTCACTAGCTAGCTTTAGCAGCCATGCAAACGCTATGCCACCACCCACTGGGGAGTGTATTTTAGCTTACCAGAAGTACGAACGAATGTGCAGCCGAGCTCTGCAAAAACAGTTTGTGCTGTTTCAGAGTAGCTCTGAAACTACTCAGCACTTGCGATCACTTCAGCCTATTCGTGTCCGGATTTGATGTCATACACCCGTCCAGCGAACGCCCAGCCACGCATGCGTTTTTTCAGACACGCCTGTGTTTTTGCAAACACTACCTGAAAACGGTCAGTTGACACCCAGAAACACCCCCTTCCTGTCAATCTTCTTGTGGGCGTCAGTGCGACTGAAAACTTCGCTAGAACCTGTGCACAACCACAACGGGCTTTGTGCCTGTATGACTCGCATGCGCATTGTGGTGCATACGCATGCGCAGAAATGCAGATTTTTAGCCTGATCGCTGCGCTGCGAACAATGGCAGCTAGCGATCAACTCAGAATGACCCCCATTATGCAGCATGTATATTTGATGGCAGAGCCCTTTAACAGTATCAGCTGGCACTTCTACTCACTCATCCTCACTGCGATAGGATTCTAGGTGGGGCATTCGGAACAATTTATTTATTAGTAGTTTCTTATATAGCGCAGCATATTCTGTTGCGCTTTACAATTAGAACAACAGTTATAGAACAAAACTGGGCAAAGACAGACAGACATAGAGGTAGGAAGGCCCTGCTCGCAAGCTTACAATCTATAGGGAAATAGGCATTGATACACAAGGATAGATGCTACCTGTTACATAATGGTTTCCCAGATTACTAGGTTCTTAATGGGTTGTATGATATGATCACCCAGCAATGTTGGAAGACAAAATGTGAGGTTATGTGGACTGTACAGAGGGGATGTAACTGGATAGGGAAGCATTGAAGGTTATGTGTGTGGGTCTGAAATTTGGTAGGCTTGTCTGAAGAGGTGAGTTTTCAGGGAACAAGGCATCCACATCTGTATTGGATATTCCTGGGTGATACTTTATAGTAAACTCAATAGCCTCTCATTATGTTCCTTGAGAGTTCTTCCAAAAATGATGATATCATCAAGATATACCAGTACCTCCCTGTACCCCATATTCCTACTGTTTTTTTCCATCATCCTCTGAAAAGTCGCCAGAGCCCCTTTTATACGTTGCAGCATTTTGAGGAAATCGAAGAACCCAATGGGGCATATAAATGCCGTCTTGCATCGATCTTCCATGCTCATGGTGATTTGATAGTATCCGCTGCGTAAGTCGAGAACAGAGAACCACTGGCTCCCTTGCGGGCAATCCAGCGGCTCTTCGATTCTGGGCACAATGTACTGATCGGTTACTGTATGATTATTTAAGGTACAATAATCTATACACAGTCGAATTTCCCCATTCTTTTTTAGGGCTACAACTATGGGAATGCATAGGAACATAGTGAATCAGCTATGACTTAATTTTCCAGCAATCCTCGTAGATGTTTCCGCACGTCCTCAAAACCGGCTGGAGCCAGACGTCTGGACCTCTCTCTAAAGGGAGCATCATTCGTCAGTTGGATGGTATGTTCCACACCCTGAGTAGTTCCTAGGTCTCACTCTCCCCAGGAGAACACTGATGCACACTGGTACAATTGCTCCATCAACTTTACTTTACTCTCAGGATCAATGTCACTACTATTAAAACATATTTCAAGTGAGAGGGGTGATCTGGTGATTTCCTTATCGACTACTTCCAGCTCCAGGGGGGCGGTCGTAAAGACATTACAGTCTACCTTCTTACTATGTGGACTACATTCCAGAGCAGTCTTAAGAACAGGATCCTGTTTTGAACACGAATCCCGGAGAGTCTTGAACAGGTTGGTGTTGGTAACAACAATAACTGGTAGCTTTCCGTTGTCTCCTGAAGAATCCAGACATACTAGGGCAACTAGCGGGACAGTCTCATTAATAGTGCTATGTAACACAAATAAGGATATTTTTGCTTACTAAGGCCCCATATGGTGAGCCCGCTAAGGGGTTGAATAGGAACATCAAACAGATTACTTTTATACCATGTCTCAAATACTATGGACAGTTGAGATGCACTGTCCAGCAATACAGTGCACTCATGTCCATTAACCATGGCCCGGACTAAAGGGGCCGGCCCCAATAAACTATCTGGAATACTATTGGCCCAGAGAGCACTCCCAATTGCATGTATGTTTAAAATTGGGGAGCCTGTGAGCGGGTCACAGAGCTCCCGTTGGAGTTTTCCAGAGGTTCTGACCTCCGGCGATTATACGTGCTGTTTCCTTTTCCTCTGGGTCATGGAGTATTCAGGGTACATTCAAAAGCTCTATGCCCCACTTGTCCACAAGCGTAGCATATGAGTGGAGGCCGGTTCTCCCCTCTTCTACTCAGTCCTCTCCCAAGGCAAGAGGGCATATACTCTCTAGACTAACTGCTAGTCTGAAGAGCAAACAGTTGTTCACTTTTTTTATTTTGCTCCACTAACAAAGTCAACATTCATTCATCCTGAGGAGGTCTCTCGGCTGCCGGTAAGACTACCTTAACCTTTTTTATATTTCTTTCTCTGTTCTCGACTAGCACTTCCTCTAGCTTAACCTCCCATACTAATTCATTTAAAGGGGGTGGACTAGCCTTGAACAAAGTACATCTGAGCTTTTGTTCCACAGAGCAGTTGGTGAGGACTCCTTTCAGTACCTGTTTAAGCTGTCATTCATCTACCTGATCTCGGGAGATACCCCCTTTGTCAATGATTTTATATATCAGTCGATCCACACGGGAAATACAATGTGTTAACGTCTAACCGTACTCCTGATAAGTACTATTTAATTGGGCCAACAGGTCACCTACATCTTCTAGGGTTCCATATGAATAATCTAATGCTTCTATGTAGTACATGAGGGAGGCCTGAGAATTACTTCTCCTAGTGGCCTGAATAATCCCCATCGCAGGGCCCCTCAGACTCTCGACAACACGTTGGTGCTTTACGTGCTCAGGGCATTGCCACTCCTCTGAGTTCTGTATAGTGGCTTCCCTCCAAAGATTATAAGTTTCTTCTCCCACTGGCACTGGACTTATCCCGGAAAATATTAGTAAGCATCGGTACCCTCCCTCGAAATGCCACCATTCCAAGTGACTCACCACTTTGTCCACCACTGCTTCTGCCTGGGTACAATCGACAGTAGCATCTTTGTCCATCTGCTGCTCTCTCCCAGACTGAAATCCTCTTGAGTTATCTCCTGAGATGGACTGCCCAGCAAAATAGCCTTCCCCAGTAAGTAGCTTCCTCCTCTCCCTCAGTTCCAGTCTCTGGACACAACAGTTTCAACCATCTCCCTGTAACACTAGGCAGCACAATCATGCCCAGGAGTAATATAGGGTCTAGGGGGCTGTCATTGCTAATAAGAAAGGCAACCGTGTCCCAAACTTGTCCCCTCCACCAATCGACCAATTTCACCTGTCTTACCCTATATAGCTTGTTAAGTTCCTTTAAGACATTGTTATTAACCGCATTCAAATTTCCGCCAAACCCAAAACTGTACTGAGAATCTATTCCCTTCTCCACACACCACCAATATATATATCTTTACCAGTTACAGCTTCCATCCTGAATTATGACCGTCTGGTAAACAGGAGATAGCTGAAATCTCAGCAGTGCCTCCAAATGTAACCTCACCCTTAATGGAGAAATAGTTAATTGATGGTTACGAGTTAAATGTGTCTCCACCCAAGCTGATGAGTATATTAGGCTTGCTTGGGTAAGCCTGTTGTGGAATGTATGTACAGTAATGCCCTCTTCAACACCACCTCTAGATACTTGATTCTTATATCCCTGTTCCTATTCTAGATCCTTCCGTTCAGCTTCCAACAGACCATATAGTTGGTAAGTATAACATACTTTTAATATAATCTATGCAATAACCTCATATCATTTTAACATTTCAGGATAGATAAACATACAATTAAATCCGCATTAGCCCTCTCCTAAACCACCTATACAATTTTGTGTGCATGCAATACAAAAAAATAAATATACACCTAAAAATATAGCTAATATATTACAATATATATCAAATGACTGAAGTACCATTGGGGCCCTTCTTCCGCTGCCATCCAAAGTGTATGTATTAGTACCACAACCTATGTAGGGATCTATATTTAGAACCCAAGACTCCTTTACTATATATAAGTTAGGATGATATTTGGATGTGGTTATCCTAAGGCTTCCAAAAGGAATGACATTTATTACTGATACCACTTAATGTTGATGTCCTTGGTATAGATATCTACCACCTGTAAATATTTGTGTTCCTTTCTCCTCTGTAGTAAAACTTATGTCTCTTATTTATACTGCCTCCTTGGGGTATATTTACTAAGCTCCCAATTTTGACCGATTTGGTGTTTTTTCTTCAAAGTATCATCTCGGGAATTTACTAAACTCAAATCTCGGCAGTGATGAGGGCATTCGTATTTTTTTGGTAGTCAAAGAAAAAAATACGAATGAATACACCATCGGTCAAACGCGGCTGTTTAGGTATAGAACTCGGTAATTTACTAAAAATTCTATTTCACAAACCCTGCCGGCAATAGCCAAACACTGCCGTGAAAAAATACAAATCATTAAAAAAGCAGTTTTAAAATAGACCTGCTTTGTTTTACCGTGTCCTGATATTCATGCACGGATCCATGAGATCCGTGCATATTTATCAGTGGGAAGGGGTGGGAAAGTGTTTAAAATCTGAAAAAAAAATTGCGCGGGGTCCCCCCTCCTAAGCAAAACCAGCCTCGGGCTCTTTGAGCTGGTCCTGGTTGTAAAAATACAGGGGAAAAATTGACAGGGGTTCCCCCATATTTAAACAACCAGCACCGGGCTCTGCACCTGGTCCTAGTGCAAAAAATACGGGGGACAAAAAGTGTAGGGGTCCCCCATATTTTTTGAACCAGCACCGGGCTCCACTAGTCAGAGAGATAATGCCACAGCCGGGGGACACTTTATCTTGGTCCCTGCGGCCCTGGCATTAAATCACTAAGTAGTCACCCCTGGCTGGGGTACCATGGAGGAGTGGGAACTCCTTAAATCATGGGATCAGTCAGGCAGCGCACTGCAAGAGATACAATGTAGCGCATAGGCGCTACATTGTATCCAATGGTGGGAACTTTGCGGTCAGCGGTAGACCACAAGAGTAACCTCACATAACCTCGCAGTCTACCGCTGACCGCAAAGTTCCCACCATTGGATACAATGTAGCGCCTATGCGTTACATTGTATCTCTGCCGTGCGCTGCCTGTCAGCTCAGGAGCGCACAGCCAATCAGGAGAGTGCCAAGACGTGGCGCTCCCTGATTGACTGAAGGGACCCTCTTTGACAGGAGTCACAGGGGGTCCCGGCAGTCGGGGAAAGGGGGCCCATGTGTTAACATGGGACCCCTTTCAGTGCGTAGTCCGGGTTTTGCGTTTTATTGTTTTGCCAAGTACGAGGATTACAAGTAGAAGAGGACCGATCTACACTGGATTGTTGTCAGTATAATTTTATTGACAGGTAACCCGTGGATTCTACTTGGAGAAGGGGACCAACTGCTTCGTGTCAACATAGGTAAGTTTGTGTGTGTCGGTATGCATGTATGTAATAAAGTTTTACTATCACGGTGTGTGTGTACTGTTTTTATTTGGGTATTTTTTTGCAGTAGAACTACAGGTACCAGCGGGCCCGTTTCTTCCCCCACATGCTGGTACTTGTGGTTCTCCAAGTACCAGCTTGCGGGGGAGGCTTGCTGGGACTTGTAGTTCTACTACAAAAAACAATATTCTTTATTTTTACACTTTTCTATCAGCCCTCCATCCGCCTCCCTTGGATGAGGGGACAGCCTCGGGCTTTACCCTTGGCCCTTGGGTGGCTGGAGGGGGACACCCCTTGATTTAAGGGGTTCCCACTCCTCCAGGGTACCCCGGCCAGGGCTGACTAGTTAGTGATTTAATGCCAGGGCCGCAGGGACCAAGATAAAAGTGTCCCCCGGCTGTGGCATTATCTCTCTGACTAGTGGAGCCCGGTGCTGGTTCAAAAAATACGGGGGATCCCTACGCTTTTTGTCCCCCGTATTTTTTGCACCAGGACCAGGCGCAGAGCCCGGTGCTGGTTGTTTAAATATGGGGGAACCCCTGTCAATTTTTTCCCCATATTTTTTCAACCAGGACCGGCTCAAAGAGCCCGAGGCTGGTTTTGCTTAGGAGGGGGGACCCCACGCAAATTTTTTCTTGATTTTTAACACTTTATTTTTTTTTTAAAAGGTGCACAATGAAGCCCTGCACGGATCTCACAGATCCGGCCGAGATTCATTGTGTTAATGTCGGCAGTGTTTTCTATTCACTCCCGTAAAAAACACTGGCCGAAAATACGAATGACATCGACATCGGAAAACTCGAAAATGCAGAATACGACAGCATAGTAAATGAGGAGTAAAAAATTCAAAAAGTTGCAAATTCACACATTCGATGTCATTCGTGTTTGAACTTTAACCTAATTCAGAAAAATACGAATTTTAGTAAATATACCCCCTTGTATTTATTTCTTTCGCTCCTTGTAATCTGCTAAAACTAGCTCTTTTTAGCTCCATTGCATACAGACTACTTGATGGGCTAAAAAAAGTTGCTTTTCTAAAGTTGTAACTTTTGTGAATGCTTTCAGAGAACTGGATACAATAAACTACATCTCAGCTGTTCATCTTGGCTAACGCTTGTTATTTGTTCAGTCTGCACTAGGGGGGTCATTCCGAGTTGATCGCTCGCTAGCAGTTTTTAGCAGCCATGCAAACACTATTCCGCCACCCACTGGGAGTGTATTTTTGCTTAGCAGAAGTGTGAACTTATGGATCGCAGAGCGGCTACAAAGTTTTTTTTGTGCAGTTTCAGAGTAGCTCAAAACCTACTCAGTGCTTGCGATCACTTCAGACTGTTAAGTTCCTGTTTTGACGTCACAAACCCGCCCAGCTATGCCTGCATTTTTACTGGCACGCCTGAGTTTTTCAGAACACTCCCTGAAAACGATCAGTTGACACCCAGAAACGCCCACTTCATGTCAATCACTCGGCGGCCACCAGTGCGACTCAAATGCTTCACTAGACCCTGTGCAAAACGACATCATTCATTGTGGCCGTACGACACACGTGCGCATTGCGCAGCATACGCATGCGCAGAACTTCCATTTTTTTAGCCTGATCGCTGTGCTGTGAACAAATGCAGCTAGCGAACTACTCGGAATGAATCCCTAAGTCCTTAGTATGTATACAATGTATCATATATGTACATTAGTTACAAATGTTTCTCTTTCTATTCACTGTAGTTAAGAAAAACATTTACAGTCAAGAACCGTGTCGGTTTTCCAGTGAACTAAAACTCGTACTTATAATACATTGGCTGTAGCATGTAATGGTTTCTGTCAGCATTACCAGCATTGAATATGAAGAATATAGGGGGTCATTCCGAGTTGATTGCTCGCTAGCAGTTTTTAGCAGTCATGCAAATGCTATGCCGCTGCCCACTGGGAGTGTATTTTAGCTTAGCAGAAGTGCGAATGTTTTTATCGCAGAGCGCCTGCAAATTTTTTTTTGTAGTTTCAGAGTAGCTCAAAAACTACTCAGCGCTTGCGATCACTTCAGACTATTCAGTTCCTGATTTGACGTCACACACCCGCCCAGCGTTCGCCCAGCCATGCCTGCGTTTTCCCTGGCACGCCTGCGTTTTTCCAAACACTCTCTAAAAACGATCAGTTGCCACCCAGAAACGCCCACTTCATGTCAATTACTCTGCGGCAACTAGTGCAATTGAAATGCATTGCTAGACCCTGTGCAAAACTACATCGTTTGTTGTGCCCATATGTCGCGCGTGCGCATTGCGCCGCATACGCAGAACTGACAGTTTTTTAGCCTGATCGCTGTGCATCAAACAAATGCAGCTAGCGATCAACTCGGAATGACCACCATAGTTCAGTTCAGCATTATCTAGAATCTAATAAATGCAGTTCCTGTGGGTCGCACATAAATATGCTATACTGTAGTGTACTAGGAGCTATGTATCTCCTTGTTGGGTAGTATAGGTTCTCGTTATCCCAATAATAGATTAGGGATTAATGTTCTTTGCAGTATATCTATATTATTAGCTTCAACTTTCCCCGTTCCACAGAACTATTGAATATTATACAGCACAGTGCAAATAAGTCTTGGTGTTGTACAAGGACCGTCTACACTTGACACAGCACAGAATTACAGCTGGCTGCTGGATATTAATAAGCAGATATGAGTGTATTAATGTGCTGCTGTGGGTAATGCAGTGAACCAAATATACATGTCCCTCAGATGTGTGTGTTATAGAACTATGGCCCTCATTCCGAGTTGTTCGCTTGTTAGCTGCTTTTAGCAGCATTGCAAACGCTAGGCCGCCGTCCTCTGGGAGTGTATCTTAGCTTAGCAGAATAGCGAACGAAAGATTAGCAGAACTGCTACTAAATAATTCCTTGCAGTTTCTGAGTAGCTCCAGACCTACTCCTAGATTGCGATCACCTCAGTCCGTTTAGTTCCTGGTTTGACGTCACAAACACACCCTGCGTTCGGCCAGCCACTCCCCCGTTTCCCCAGTTACTCCTGCTTCTGCGTTTTTTAGCACACTCCCTGAAAACGCTGAGTTGCCACCCAGAAACACCCACTTCCTGTCAACCACACTACGAACACTCGAGCGTTGAACAAACGTCGCTCGAGCTTGTGTAAATCTCCAACGTTTTGTGTTAAATTACTTAGCGCATGCGCACTGCGTACCATGCGCATGCACATTTTCCACCTAATCGCTGCATTGCGAAAAACGGCAACGAGCGAACAACTCGGAATGACCACCTATGTCAGGCATGTCCAAACTGCGGCCCTCCAGCTGTTGAGAAACTACACATCCCAGCATGCCCTGACACAGTAAAACTGTGTCAGGGCATGCTGGGATATGTAGTTTCATAACAGCTGGAGGGCCACAGTTTGGACATGCCTGACCTATGTCCTTTACTGACTTGATGCACAAAAAGCTATTTGTAAAGCTGGGTTGGTGCTAGTGTGTAAGGCACTTACACTCCTCAGAAAAGTATCAGTCAGCAGTGCCTGTCAATGCCTTTGTAGATCTTCTCTCTCCCCCTCCCCCAGGGGGACCTGCAGTCTCAGAGGCAAAGGGGTCAGCAGCGTTTCTCCAGACAGAGCTCTCTGCCTCTTCTACTTCCCCGGACACCTTCCTGATCAGCGCGCAAGTAGTGCTGAAGCTATGATCTCTTTGATGATATTTCCAGGGGGAAAGTGTCTCTCTGACAGGAACCTGCGCGAATGGCACCTCACTGCTGGTAAGCTCAGCTCTCCTACAGCCGTGCGCTGGCTACACTCGATCTCACCTCTGGCTGCTGCTCCGCTATTGATACTAGCAGCACAGGCAGATAAAAGGGGATGCAAGCAGTCTCAGGGGGAACTACAGTGCCTCAATTGCTCCTCCCCCTGCTCTATGGGGCTGCGAGACACTCCCCCGGCTCCTCCTCGCGGGATTGTACTGTCAGCAATCATGCTGTCTATGCTGATGTGTGGCCTGTCTCACCACTCCCTGCGCTGACCTTCCTCTTGCAAGGGGATGACTCTCCAATTAGTGGCGCTCCTGGTTCCTCCTGCTCACGCCACTCACACGGCTCCACACCCTAGACTTCTGCCACCACCCAGTATGCACCGCTCCAGTGCTTTACTTCTACTCTCACCAGGGAACCACTGCCTGTCCCTCTCCTCTCACCAGGTGCGCCACCAAGCGCCGCTCCCCCTTCTCTTTCCATCCAGCGCGCGGTGCAGCTCCCCTCACCTCCGGGCAGCATGCGCCCCTGCTCGGGGGGATAAGGATGCTCCTGCTATAGCCTATGCAATCTAGCCCGCACTCCCCCAATAGGCAGCAATTAGTCATAGTACAATTGGTACATTTTACATCATGGTAGCCAAACATCACAATACAATTAGTCAAGAATCCCATATCTTACATTGAATTACATGTACCAAAAACTGTTAGGTACAGTATACTTTGCTGCAATATAAAGCCTTCGTGTGGTGTTTAAACTTGCTACAGAATTCTACCCTGTTTCCTGTCTGCAAGTTACCATTGCATACCTCCCACCATGACCCTCTCCAGGATGGACAGAACAAAATGCTCTTCTTCTCGTCTTTTCTCTTAATTTATGATTGCCGGCACCTGTGTTGAACAATAAGCATAAACAAAGATTAGCCTGTTTTTCCAAGAAATTGCTCTTTTGAGGCATACAATCTAGATTCTTTGTAGTTAATGAAAAAAAATCTTACTTTCAATAGTCATAAACCTCTAAAGAAAACATTTAGCTTTGTCTGAGTAGTTCATTATCATGACATAACTCTAAACTATCAATCCTCAGATTTCCCAGGTCAATCACAAAATCGGAATATTGCAGTCAACGGGCGAGATTTAAATGTTTTTCCCACTAGATGACATCAAATGGAGCTATTCTAATGTAGCTGCATTTGGGTGAGATCGGCTGCTGGTGTCTACATTTCAGCTCGCACCTGCCGGGGGTGGCGAGATGAAATGTGTGAAAAGGGATTTCTTTGGGCGCCCAAACAGCACTTTTCCCAATCGCGTCCATTAGTTTAGTCGGGTTTAGCCACTTTACACTGCTAAACCCGACACTAATGAGCATGATAGTGGACATCGGTTCTAATTCAGACCTGATCGCTGGGCTGCTAATTTTGCTGTCCTGCAATCACATAGTTGCTGCACAAGGGGAGTGTAAATTCACCTGTGCAAGTGTGCAATCGCATGTGTACGCCGTGCTACAAATGTCTCTTAGTCAGCGGACAGCTGCAAATCCATTCGCACCTCACTCACAAATGTTTTTTCCACTGTGTGCAGTCTGTGCGCAGCCCAGTACTAATTCCTACAGTACGAAGAGAACAGGCTGATCAGGTCTGGAGATGATGTCACACCCCCTCCCTGAAAATGCTTGGGAACGCCTGCGTTTTCCCTGACGCTCCCAGAAAACAGTCAGTTACCACCCACAAATGGCCTCTTCATGTCAATCACCTTGAGAATGGCTTAGCAATTGAAATTTTCACAGCAGCTTGTCGCTTTTGGCAATTTATGTTGTTGTTGGGCTACACGCGTGTGCATTGTGGTGCATATGCATGCGCAGTCAATTGATAATCACCCGCTGTGTGAAAATGCACAGCAGCGATCAGGTCTGAATTGGGCCCATCAATTGTATATCGCCTACTGCGATCTCCCGTCACTTTAGATGGGAGATCGGAAGAGATAACATTTAAATTCCCCCCCAAAGGATTTTCAACTATGCATTTATGCCTTGGGATACATACACTAAGGAAGTCTTTTCTAATATCAATAACATTTCTCCCCAGTTTGTAAAGGGTAATAGCAGAGGACTTGGATGACTCAAATATCATATCTGTATTGATTTATAATCAAGAGGGGAATTCAGTTTCTTTTCTCACGCCCAATCTCCCATCTAAAGTGACAGAAGATTGCGGGTGATATTCAATTGATACTCTTTATTGCGCTGATCGTGCTCATAACAGCTTTGTTTAGCTGCGTAAAATGAGAGGCAAGACACAAAAAGTCCCATTTGGGTATCCAAATGGGTCAGTTTTTGCACATTTCAGCTCGCCACCCCTGGGGGTAGCAAGCTGGAATGAAGTTTTTGTGCCCGTCGGCAGAAACATTTCAATAGCTGCTGGTGGGCGCGCTCAGGTGCTGGGACCCACGATAACAATTGAATTCTGCCCAATGAATCAGTTACAGTTTGCTATTAACTTTACCTTAAGAAGACAAGCTCAGAACCTATTATGTCATGCCCAGAGACAGAAATCTAGCGTACAGTAGGTTCACATATGTGTTTAAGGTAAACGCAAGAGCAAACTGTTATATAAAGAATGTTCCAGGATGCAACAACCATCACAATGAAGATGTGTACCAATGGTTTTACCACATATTATTGGCATAAAGAAAACATGGACAACACCCCAAGGAGTCTATTTAGTACACTATAAAATAGCTTTTCTCCACCATTTTAGCGGGAGATGCTCTAAAATGTTGCATCTCCATATTTAGTATATTGAAAGGTGTGGATAAATCACTGATTGCTTCTCCCGCTGCAGTTCTGCAGTCTACATCTGTTTCAATGGACGCTTCATGGAATCACTTACCCCCAGTAAGTAGATGTGGTGGGTTCAGAAGAGGCTGTAGGGGCAGGGGAAGAATTGCCCCAGGCAAAACCAAAAGTGGACACAATATGTGGTCCTCACTAATCTGTGCAGACTTCATGTTTGGGAGTGTTTGGCTGCTGGCAAACATGGACACATACACCATCGGAAAACATGGTTAACTAAAACATGGAAACATACTAAATTCCTGTCTTTTAATATAGAAAAATCACCCATGTCTAATTTATCTCACCCATGTTTAATCTTGAGCAAACATTAATGAGATACGAAACTTAGAAAATAAACCAATATGAGACTGTGTTAGAACATCAAAGTGTAAGATACATATCAACCACTTAGCTCCAGAGAGATCTGTGATTACCTGCAATCCACAATGATTTCAGTGTTCCTGCACCACTACCCAGTGCCTACATACACTCACCAGCATTTGGGTTGTATGACACTCCGCTCCACTGAGGCTCTGCTCCCTGGGAACCAGGGTGTGTCAGTGAGAATGGCTGTACTAGCTATCTTTCAATAAACCAATACCACTGCTTTAGTAATTGAGCTGTACATAGTTTGAGTTATCCCCTGGTGTGTGCCTAACATTCTGCAAAATCAACACCTGCACACACATCATTTCCAACCCCAATTTTTTGTATTATTTTTTTTTTTTAGCTTGAACCCAGCAAAAGCTGTGCATGATTGTAGGAAACGATTATCTGACATTCAAATGCAGTGACTGGAACTATTCCTGTTCTCATGTGGCACCATTATACAATACCATGATGGTGTGCACCACTCAATACAGGTTGTGTTATTCTTGCACTGAAGTCACTCCTACTTAAAGGATAAAATACTAGTAAGAAGCTATCTTGGAATTTATGCCCACCATGGAAAAGAGCATATGTAATAAATGTGCTGTTTTACAGGGCATTCAAGGACAGTATGATTATAGGTTCATTTCTAAATTACTTAGTTTGCTGTATATATTTATTTACGAATACATAAGAATGGCAGGACAGAGCCAAGGGGAGCGAGAAGGGGCAGGATGGAGTGATGGGGGGAAGGTAGAGGAGCAGAGCAAGGGGTGGGATGGAGCAGCAGAGGGAGTTGAGGCCAGAGCAGAGGGGAAGGGGCCAGATAGAGTGTAGAGTGGGGTGGGGTGGAGACTTAAACTAGTTGTTTAATAATTGCATAAATGTGAGGCTTTTTCAGGGGGAACAAAATCTCCAAGTAAATGCAGTCATGCTTAACTTTAATGGCTGCCAGGGCATCCAGAGAACCACCACTTAAACATGTAGTCAACTTGTAAAAAGAGGCACCATGAAAAAAAATCCTTTAATGAAATATATATTCCCAATGTTACATTTATTTCTCACGTATTTTGAATTGTGTGTGGAAGTGTGGGTCCATGTAGTATCCATAATCAACTGATTTTTGCTGAGCATATCCATGAATAAAGTGGGAGATTTTATTTTGTGCTGCCTTTTTGTGTATATTGGTTCATTTTCAAATAACATTTGAACTTTTAGCATAATTTTAATCACCCAACGGGTCGATCAGATACTTTTGTTTAGTATAAATTAGATGACACACAACATTAAATTCATTAATAAATGGATAGCGACAATGATAGTCTTTGTAGTTGGCATCTTAGCTGTAATACCATAGAGTATAACATGTTCAGAAAGTCAAATGTTTCCTTTAAGATAACAATATTAAAGTTTCTTTTTGCAGAATTGTTGATTTTCTTTTAAATGTTGGAGAAAAATCTAAACCATGTTAACGATAGGCCTGCAGCTTGTAATTAAAATGCACTTTGTACCAGGCTGTTCAAGGACTGGGAGTAGTAGATATGCTTCATTGATCACAACATGAAAAAGTTTGTTTTCTAAACTGGTGTTCACTGTATCTAGTTCATGTAGTTCAAACAAAATACCACTTTGAAATATGAAATAATAATAACAAAAAAAGATATTAGCAATGGTAACAGAGGATCAGAAATATTTATTTATTACCAGTTATTTATATAGCGCACACATATTCTGCAGCGCTTTACAGAGAATATTTCCCCATTCACATCAGTCCCTGCCCCAGTGGAGCTTACAATCTATATTCCCTATCACATAGATACATTCACGCTAGGGTCAATTTTGTTGGGAAAAAAACTGTGTTCCCTAATGCACACCGAGTGAATAATATTTCTACATAATAATAGTCAGATAATACGGAGATCTTAGTTGCGTATATCTGCAGATATAGGGTTAAGCCCCCAGGTTTGAGCAGCTTTCCACTTTGTGTATTCAATTTTGTTGGGAGCCAATTAACCTGCCAGTATATTTTTTGGATTGTGGGAGGAAACCAATGCAAGTTCAGGGAGAATATACAAACTCCACACAGTTAGGGCCATGGTGGGAATTGAACCCATGACCTCAGTGCTGTGAGGCAGGAATGCTAACCATTACACCATCTGTACTGCCCTAGAAATATGACTGAGAATCTTGCCTGTTGCTTTACTGTCAAAGTAGCAAGTAAGTGGGATAGGATATATCTACTTATGTACAGTGCATCCGGAAAATATTCACAGCGCTTCACTTTTTCCACATTTTGTTATGTTATAGCCGTATTCCAAACTGGAATAAATAAATTTTTCCCCTCAAAATTCTACACACAATGGCCCTCATTCCGAGTTGATCGCTCGCTAGCTGCTTTTAGCAGCAGTGCAAACGCTAGGCCGCTGCTCTCTGGGAGTCTATCTTAGCTTAGCAGAAGTGCGACCGAAAGGTTAGCAGAACTGCTCGTAAAAATTTTCCTGCAGTTTATGAGCAGCTCCAAACCTACTCCTACCTTGCGATCACTGCAGACAGTTTAGTTCCTACTTTGATGTCACAAACACGCCCTGCGTTCAGCCAGCCACTCCCCTGTTTCCCCAGGCACGCCTGCGTTTTTACCTGACACGCCTGCGTTTTTTAGCACACTCCCTGAAAATGGGCAGTTACCACCCAGAAACACCCACTTCCTGTCAATCACTCACCGATCAACACAGCGACAGAAAAGCGTTGCTCGACCTTGTGTAAAACTGCATAGTTTTGTGTGAAAGTACTTCGCGCGTGTGTACTGCGGCCCGTACGCATGCGCAGAAGTGCCGATTTTTAGCCTGATCGATGTGCTGTGAACAACGGCAGCTAGCGATCAACTCGGAAACAGGGCCAATACCCCATAATGACAATGTGAAAAAAGTTTTTTTTAGATTTTTGCAAATTTATTAAAATAAAAAACTAAGAAATCACATAAGTATTGACAGCCTTTGCCATGAAGCTCAAAATTGAGCTCATGTACATCCTGTTTCCACTGATCATCCTTGAGATGTTCCTGCAGCTTAATTGGAGTCCACCTGTGGTAAATTAAGTTGATTGGACATGATTTGGAAAGGCACACACCTGTCTATATAAGGTCCCACACCTGACAGTGCATGTCTGAGCACAAACCAAGCATGAAGTCAAAGGAATTGTCTGTAGACCGCCGAGACAGGATTGTCTCGAGGCACAAATCTGGAGAAGGGTACAGAAAAATATCTGCTGCTTTGAAGGTCCCAATGAGCACAGTGGCCACCATAATCTGTAAATGGAAGAAGTTCGGAACCACCAGGACTCTTTCTAGAGCTGGCCGGCCATCTAAACTGAGTGATCGGGGGAGAAGGTCCCTAGTCAGGGAGGTGACCAAGAATCCAATGGTAATTCTGTCAGAGCTACAGAATTTCTCTGTGGAGAGAGGAGAACCTTCCAGAAGGACATCCATCTCTGCAGAAATCCACCAATCAGGCCTGTATGGTAGAGTGGCCAGATGGAAGCCACTCCTTAGTAAAAAGCACATAGCAGCCCACCTGGAGTTTGCCAAAATGCAGCTGAAGGACTCTCAGACCATGAGAAACAAAATTTTCTGGTCTGATGAGACAAAGATTGAACTCTTTGGCGTGAATTCCAGGCGTCATGTTTGGAGGAAACCAGGCACCACTCATCACCAGGCCAATACCATCACTACAGTGAATCATGGAGGTGGCAGCATCATGCTGTGGAGATGTTTTTCAGTGGCTGGAACTGGGAGACTAGTCAGGATAGAGGGAATGATGAATGCAGCAATGCACAGAGACATCCTGGATGAAAACCTGCTCCAGAGCACACTTGACCTCAGACTGGCACGACGTTTCATCTTTCAGCAGGACAACAACCCTAAACACACAGCCAAGATATCAAAGGAGTGGCTTCAGGACAACTCTGTAAATTTCCTTGAGTGGCCCAGCCAGAACCTAGACTTGAATCCAACCTGATGGACCTTGAGAGGTGCTGCAAAGAGGAAAGGGCCGAAACTGCCCAAAGATAGATGTGCCAAGCTTGTGGCATCATATTCAAAAAGACTTGAGGCTGTGATTGCTGCCAAAGGTGCATCAACAAAGTATTGAGCAAATGCTGTGAATACTTAAGGACATGTGATTTCTTAGTTTTTTATTTTTCATAAATTTGTAAAAATCTCATAAACACTTTTTTCATATTGACATTATGGGGTATTGTGTATAAAATTTTGAGGGGGAAAAATGAATTTATTCCGGTTTGGAATAAGGCTGTAACATAACAAAATATGTAAAAAGTGAAGCACTGTGAATACTTTCCGGATGCACTGTATTACTTCAAGTATCACATCTACTTATTTGTTTAACCCGAGGCTTTTCTCACCACTATTTTGACTTTTTTTTCCAATCACATTCCAAAATCAGTATCAGTAATTTTTTATTGCAGAACCCATGCAAAATATTCTGTAAATACAGAAAATTCGGCGGCACTCACAGACTGAGACAGTAGGCTTACGTGCTTCAATGTTTTGGTTTTAATAACCTTCGTCAGAATATATATATATATATATATATATATATATATACTGCTTTGGTTTTACCTAATGGCATGGCAAATAAATTCACTCAAAACAACAAAAAAAGTGAATTATTTACTGAACTTGCAAGTAAATATAAAAGCAAATTTGAGTATGTTTTTTTCCTAACCAAAACCAAGAAATACTTTGTGGCTTTTGCGTCGGCATTAAACAAACTTTCCAAGATGACAGATTCTACACATAGATTTATATAATAAAAAACAGGGCTGGCTCCAGGCCTACTAACAAACAGTGCAAGAATTTTTGGAGCCGAAGGTTGCGTCTGCTCCTGAAAAAGTGGGTGTGGCCTCACAACAAGTGTGTGGTCTCGCAACAAGGCGCATAGCCTTAGAAGCAATGCTGTATCCATATGATGGGGAGAGGGTGATGCTTTGGAGAGGCAGAGGGTGACAGGAGAGAGAGGGTAATGGGAAGATAGTGGCACAGGGAGGAGGCAGAGGGTTAGACAATGGGTTGTCCCATACACATTAAGACCACACAGTATTACTCCTTATACATGTTATACCACACAGTGATGCCCCTTAAACATTATGCTCACACAGTAGTAGTGCCCCTTACACATGACTCACACACAGTAGTATTGCCACTTACACATCATGCCCACATAGTAGTAGTGCAGCTTACACATTACACCAACACAGTAGTACAAAGTAGTACTCTTTATACATGTTATGTCACACAGTAATGCCCCTTAAACATTATGCCCACAGTAGTAGTGCCCTTTACACATTACACCAACACAGCAGTACATAGTAGTACTCCTTACACATGTTACGCCACACAGTAGTGCCCCTTACACATTACGTCTACACAGTAGCAGTGCCCCTTACACATTACACCCACACAATAGCAGTGCCCCTTACACAGCAGTAGATCCCCTTAAACATTATGCCCACACAGTAGTAGTGCCCCTTATACATTAGCCCACATAGTGGAAGTGCCCCTTACACATTATGCCAACACAGTAAAAGAGTGAAAGTCATCACAGTGAAAGTGTGCAGTGCATGAGTGCACTAACAAAAATTCAATCACATCCACATGTAGTATCACTCGTGATCAGGGCTGCCAATCACCATGCACCACCACACCGCAGGTCCTGTCCTGACTCCCACATGCTGGTCCAGGTTCCTGCTACAGCACACAGCCTACCCACCACCAGCAGCACAGTAGTGTGTGACTCCCCAAAGTGCTGTCACTGCCCAATTGGATCCCACCCAGTGAGGCTGACTGAGCCTGTCAGTCACTGTCTCAGCAAATAGTGTGGGCAGGCAGTGGCTAGGAGGCAGAGCAGAACACAAACTTAAGCAGACACTAGGCAGAGGGAGGAAGCAATATGGTGGTGAAAAATCGGCATGCCCGGTGAACTAGAGAGGGTTCAAAGGCGAGCTACTAAATTGATTAAAGGGCTTGAGGTACTGGGTTACGAGGAAAGGCTTACTAGGTTGAACATGTATACGCTGGAAAAGAGGCGTCTAAGAGGAGACATTATTAACATCTTCAAATATGTAAAGGGGCACTACAAAGAGTTATCAGAGGAATTATTTATGAAAAGATCTCTGTTTAGAACACGTGGGCACTCGCTGATGCTGGAGGAGAGAAAATTCTGCACGCAACGGAGGAAAGGGTTCTTCACTGTTAGGGCAATAAGGATTTGGAATTCCTTGCCACGGCAGGTGGTAATGGTGGACACTATAAATGCATTTAAAAGGGGATTGGATGAATTTCTGATTGTAAAGGATATCCAAAGCTACAACATTTAAAATATTGAAGTTGTTAATCCGGGCGTAACGTGATTGTAGTTGTTAACTAGTCATAAAACATTCTTCTGCAGGTACATTAAAATCAACTCAACTTACTTATATAAACAGGTTGAATGCGATGGGAATTTTGCCTCTTTTCAACCTCAATTACTATGTTACTAAGGGTGGTGCCCCATTTGGCTGCTCAGGTCAAACATGCCTGGAGCAAACCCTAATGAAATCTACATTTAAAATTATTTTTTTTTTAATGGTTGAATTTAAAGCAAAAAAATGTGTAGAAATAATATGACAGCCCAACAAGACAAACTATACCATTTTGAAAAGTAGACAATATATTACCTTTCACACCACACAATTAACTCGGTATCGACCCGGCATATTGCAGGGATGACACGGGTCGGTATGCGGTGTGAAAGGGCCATGGTCGAATTCCCGGGTCACCTTGGGGTGGAGGTCGGCACTGGGAGTTGAGCTCATCTCTGCGCTGCCTCTCCCTATGTCAGTGTTTTTTTCGACCACTGTGCCATGGCACACTAGTGTGTCCTGTGTAGTCTTCAGGTATGCCCCCATAGAAGCAGAGACAGGCCTATCAGTGTTTTGCCGCTAATGAGGCTCTGGAACAATTAATACTGGTGGGTTTAGTGGCTGTAGAGCCAGTTCTAAGTTCAGGCCCGGGCAGTGTTGGGCTCTTCTGGCTTTCCCAGATGTGGCTCAGGTGTGACCTATGGAGAAGCTGTGACATGACATCCTAAGACACGCAACTGCACCATGCTTCACCATTATATTTGAGTGTGCCTTGGCAATATTTAAGTCTTGTTCAGTGTGCCGCGAGTTGTAAATGGTTGAAAATCTCTACCCTATGTAGTGAACGAGTCCCGGGTTGCATCGACCCGGGAACCTGTTCACGCTGCCACTGACCCGGTAATTCAACCCGGGAATAAAGCAGTGTTATGCAGTGTGTGTGTATGAAGTGTGTGTGTGTGTGCATGTAGTGTGTGCAGTATGTATGCAGTGTACAGCATGTGTATGCTTATGCATACACTTACTAAACTATTCCTTTAAACTTGGACACTAATCAATTGCACAGGTTCTGTGGTTAGCTGACTTCAAGCCTGTATTCCACCCGGTTTTAAGCCACAGAACCTGTGTAATCCATGAGCGTTCAAAGGGATGGTATGGTTAGCCTACTTATGCAGTGTGTGTATGCAGTGTGTGTGCACTGTGGGTCTAAGCAGTGTGCAGTGTGGATGTGTACTTATGCAGTGTGCATGTGTACTTATACAGTGTGTGTGCAGGGTGGTTCTATGCAGTGTGTGTGCGTGCATGCAGTGTGTGTATAGTGTGTGTGTGTACATATTCATTTTGAAGGGGAGGGGTAGCAAATAATGTTATGCCTAGGGAATACTTGCCTGCTCTCCCAGAAGCTGCGGGAGGCTCCCGTTTTTGAGGTTAGCCCCCCACACCCCCAGAAGAGTAGGCAGGTCTCCCGCATCCTGCTCGCATCCTAGTAATGCAGGCAGGATGGAGAGATACTCTCCCGAGTCCGCGGCTTCGTGGAGCGGGGAAGGGGTTTTAATGACACAAATCACATCATTTTAGCCCTGCCCCCTTCCCACAGACCCGCAAATCGCAATGTTTTCTGGGGGCGGAGCTTGCTGATGTCACAGCCCAGCTCCGCCCCCTGAAGTCTCCTGCAGCGTCTCCTCTCTGGGCTTCTCCCGGAGAGGAGAAGTTCAGTGTAGGCAAGTTTGGCCTAGGGGCAGCTGGACCCCTAAATCCGCCTCTGCCTGCATATAATATGACAGGAAGGGGAAGACCTGGGCACTGGAACACCCCCAATCTCTAGACTGCTTAACACTTTCTGTAGCATAGTATTATCTGTGATCTCTAGTAGTAATCTCTACTAAGGGATACGTTGTTTGCATGAGAGTGCTCTCCTCTTTCAAATGAAGTTGTCCCTGATAGTTTAAGAGGCAAGATGTAGTCATTTGGGCAAATTTCCGCATTCCCTTTCTCTGCTAGTATTTCTGCACTGCAGAGTGATCAGAAGAAAAAAACCATTAAGCTGTCACATCATTTCAATTCAGGTAGCTCCTGTGTACATTGAAGCCAGGATGGGGAGATCCCTTGACTTCAAACTGATCATTAGACAATAATTACTAAGGGTGCCCACAAATTTCTAAATGTCAGGTGGCTGGGAGAAGGCTAGCTGATGTATAGTGAATTGCCACAATAAAGTCATCAGGTCTTGGGGGTCATTCCGAGTTGTTCGCTCGTTGCCGATTTTCGCAACGGAGCGATTAAGGCAAAAATGCGCATGGTACGCAAGTAATTTAGCACAAAACTTAGTAGATTTACTCACGTCCAAACGAAGAATTTTCATAGTTGAAGTGATCGGAGTGTGATTGACAGGAAGTGGGTGTTTCTGGGTGGAAACTGACCGTTTTCTGGGAGTGTGCGCAAAAACACAGGCGTGCCAGGATAA
The DNA here is from genome assembly GCF_028390025.1 of Pseudophryne corroboree. Taxonomy (NCBI): domain Eukaryota; kingdom Metazoa; phylum Chordata; class Amphibia; order Anura; family Myobatrachidae; genus Pseudophryne; species Pseudophryne corroboree. The sequence goes on from NC_086449.1 coordinate 290,488,422, forward strand.
AACGCAGGAGTGTCTGGAGAAATTAGGGAGTGGCTGGCCGAATGCAGGGCGTGTTTGTGACGTCAAACCAGGAACGAAACGGGCTGAGCTGATCGCAGTGTAGGAGTAAGTCTCGAGCTACTCAGAAACTGCTAAGAATCATTTATTCGCAATTCTGCTACTCTTTCGTTCGCAATTCTGCTAAGCGAAGATACACTCCCAGAGGGCAGCGGCCTAGCGTGTGCAATGCTGCAAAAAGCAGCTAGCAAGCGAACAACTCGGAATGAGGGCCCTTGCCTCTTCCCACAGTCCCTGCCGGCAGGGAATGTAAGGGGCAAATTTACTAAGAATCATATCTCACCCATGTTTGTCTGAGATTAAACATGGGTGGGATTGCTCGAACCCGGGAGCATTTTTTTAAATGAAATACGGAAATTTACTATGCTCCCGTGTTTTGGGGGATCATGTTTTTCGATGGTGTATGCAATTGTATTTTACAGGCGTGTTTCAGGTGAGAATCACCAAACACCCCCTAAATGCCTGTTTTTGAGTCTGGTCTGTGTTTTTAAATTGCGCCCGTATTCCGGTCTGTGATTGAAAAATGTACATACATCATTGTTAATGAAGTCATATGTCATTTTTTTATGACTACAAAACATTTTTAAGTATCTATGGGCAAGTTATATATTCTATTAAATATTCTATTTCAGCCAACACTCCCATGTTTTGTCTTTGGTAAATTTCCGTGATTGACAAATTAATCAAACACTCCCGTGTTTGCAACTTCAGACAAAGGCGCAGCTAAGTAAATTTACCCATAAGTATTTTTACTTTGATCATTGCAGTGCTGCAGAATATATGTCCTAAGCACGAAGCACTAGCCAAGATTATCGTGATTTATTCATGAGCTTTAAAAGTTACAAAGGCCCAAATGTATTAAGAGTTAACTAGAGATAAAGTGAAGATGGATAAAGAGTGATAAATGACCAGCTAATCAGCTTCCTAACTGTCATATCGCAGGCTGTGTTTGAAAAATGACAGGAGCTGATTGGCTGGTTAGTTATCACTCTTTATACGTCTCCACTTTATCACTTGTTAAGGCTTAATACATTTAGGCCAATGTTTTTAAAGGTTACATCAACCAATTTTGCCCTTAAAACATTGCTGCTTTAAATTAAGCCAAAATATTGATGCTACCCATAACTTTCAGGCCTCAAAGGTCCCACCCTGGGACCCCTGTATTTCAGCATGCTTTTGTTAGCTAGCACTTTTTCAGCCTGGAGACAAATAGGGTAGTTTGGTTAGCTCTTTAGACAAATAAAGTGCCTCTGTTCATTAAACAGTTAATATATGAATAAGAAAGTGATGGTTTTACCTTAATTGTAGGTCCTATCAAGCAAAAAGTACTACTATGACCTCTGATATGGATGACACTATGGAAGCTAAAATCCTTGTGTTTGGGTGGCAAGTATCAGTCTAACTATAGCCTGAAACATGGCTGATAATTGCACCTATTCTGCCTAATTCTATTCTCACTTCTAGCCTCACCCACAATGTCATTTTTTTGATGCGTGGATAAAACCGTGAAATTAAATTAGAACATTTTTACCCAAATCCTTTCGTTCTATGTCATCCTGAGCCACAGAGAGGGCAGAAGGGTGGAGCTGTTTATATGGCACAGTTTCAGTGCTTGGATCTGACAATACACTCTGCTGAGCTGACAGCTCCAATGCAGCAGGGGCTTAGAACGTTACCATGGTTTCTTGCTGCTGTCTCAGTGATTGCGGTATGTCCATCTGTTACTGTAGCAGTGAAATGGAATTACCTTCTTGTCCTCAGCACCAGACAGGAAGAATATAAACCCTTTCAGTGCCAGAGAGGTCAAACAACACAATTTAAAAATACAGAAACACTTAAAGCAAACACTAAATGTACCCCTGACTATTTAATAGAACTACTTTGTGCAGAATAACTGAAGGACATTTGAGAATAGAAAACATGATTAGTTCCCTATTGGTGTCCATACAGGGGAAGACGGGTAAAGAGAAGAAGGGTAAAAAATGTGATTGCAAGACATAACTTCTTTTAAACAAAAATTGTCTGCTAGCTGCTGAACTACTACTCTCAGCATACACATCGCTGGTCTAAATCATTTAAAGGCAAGCAACAATTTTATTTTATCCTTATATAAGTATTCTGTGTAATATCACTTGCACGATCGTAATTTAGTTGATAGAATTACTCTTGTGTATTTTCATTTAGTGCAATTTAAAAGTAAATAATGAAGCTATTTTAACTAATGAATTAACTACATAAATGACTTTCTTCTTAGTTGACTTGAAATGACTAATCATCATGGGGAAGTAAAGGTTGTGTGACAAGGCCATACCTGTGGCACGAGTGATTGTCAGGGTCAGGTGAGCTGTAAGACAGAAGTAGATGAAGGTAGATGAGAATGTAAAGGTCACGGCCATAATCTCCTCCTGGATAGCACAGATGTTCAACTTTTTATTTTAAACAGTATGTACAGTTTCTTTATTGCACTACCGGCTAGAACCCAACTTGCTGAGATAATATCTAATTCTGAGAGAGGCATTATACCGGGAATGTTATAAAAAGGAGCACTATCTATGATTGCTTTATCATGCACCAGCTATGCACAATATACTACACATTTCCCCTTTAACTATACCCAGAAGTGTATCTAGAGAGAAGGAGGACCGTGTGCAGGCTCCGTCTGGGCCCTTCCTCTCTAGCGGGACACAAGCTCTTTTTAAGCAGTTTTCTGATCATTGCTACTAGATGTATATTCACGCTATGCAGCTGAATTGCAAACCCAGTGGATAGTAAATGAATCATTCTATTACAATATAAAGTGACAAACCCCCCAGTGATGCCATGTTTCACATAACCATTGCCACCTAACATTTTGCAGCACATTCTGCTTCTCCCGTGCTTGTGTGATCTCTCTGATTCTTCACAAGCTTCCCCAGAATAGAACTGCCTAGAACTTCTTAAAGGATACAGTACATCCACCTTAATGGACTTTCTTCTAAGTCTCTGACTACACTAGATAATTTCACTCCTGAGATAATAGATATGACTACATGTCACTTTCTGTGGCATAGTGGTGTAGAAAGCACGGCTACCTTAAATATCAATTTAGAAAAAATAAATAGAAAAAAAGGACATATATAAAGTGAATAAACACAGTTCATATAACACTCCCAATTGAGGTGGAAGCCAAAAAGAGTCCTCCAATTATCTGATATTTCCCCAACTAGAATAAAATGTTCAAGAAATAGTAGAACCCGGCGCCTTCAGTGTACAATAAATCCTTAAAAGTTATAATTATATGTTTACCAACAGTCAAAGTGTTTCCACCTCCCTTTCCTCCTATAACCCTGATACTCGGTAGGTTCGTTGGATCATAAGTGTGATGAAAAGGAATAAAAGTTGTTTCTTGTGATAACTGAATAAATAAAGTGACTTGTTCTCTCACGAACAAACAATGATGCAGGAAAGCAGTAAGTAGCTCTCAAGTAAATAGTAGAGATGAGCGGGTTCGGTTCCTCGGAATCCGAAACCCGCCCGAACTTCATGTTTTTTTTCACGGGTCCGAGCGACTCGGATCTTCCCGCCTTGCTCGGTTAACCCGAGCGCGCCCGAACGTCATCATGACGCTGTCGGATTCTCGCGAGACTCGGATTCTATATAAGGAGCCGCGCGTCGCCGCCATTTTCACACGTGCATTGAGATTGATAGGGAGAGGACGTGGCTGGCGTCCTCTCCATTTAGATTAGGGTTGAGAGAGAGAGAGAGAGATTGACCTGAGGCTGTGATACTGTAGAAGAGAGTGCAGAGTTTAGTGACTGACGACCACAGTGACCACCAGACAGTGCAGTTGTTTGTTTTATTTAATATATCCGTTCTCTGCCTGAAAAAAACGATACACACAGTGACTCAGTCACATACCATATCTGTGTGCACTGCTCAGCCCAGTGTGCTGCATCAATGTATATATATATCTGACTGTGCTCAGCTCACACAGCTTATAATTGTGGGGGAGACTGGGGAGCACTGCAGTGCCAGTTATAGGTTATAGCAGGAGCCAGGAGTACATAATATTATATTAAAATTAAACAGTGCACACTTTTGCTGCAGGAGTGCCACTGCCAGTGTGACTAGTGACCAGGGACCTGACCACCAGTATATATAATATTAGTAGTATACTATCTCTTTATCAACCAGTCTATATTAGCAGCAGACACAGTACAGTGCGGTAGTTCACGGCTGTGGCTACCTCTGTGTCGGCACTCGGCAGCCCGTCCATAATTGTATATACCACCTAACCGTGGTTTTTTTTTCTTTCTTTATACATACATACTAGTTACGAGTATACTATCTCTTTATCAACCAGTCTATATATTAGCAGCAGACACAGTACAGTGCGGTAGTTCACGGCTGTGGCTACCTCTGTGTCGGCACTCGGCAGCCCGTCCATAATTGTATATACCACCTAACCGTGGTTTTTTTTTCTTTCTTTATACATACATACTAGTTACGAGTATACTATCTCTTTATCAACCAGTCTATATTAGCAGCAGACACAGTACAGTGCGGTAGTTCACGGCTGTGGCTACCTCTGTGTCAGCACTCGGCAGCCCGTCCATAATTGTATATACCACCTAACCGTGTTTTTTTTTTCTTTCTTTATACATACATACTAGTTACGAGTATACTATCTCTTTATCAACCAGTCTATATTAGCAGCAGACACAGTACAGTGCGGTAGTTCACGGCTGTGGCTACCTCTGTGTCGGCACTCGGCAGCCCGTCCATAATTGTATATACCACCTAACCGTGGTTACGATTACGGACATGTCGTCTACTGTCACTGCATATGATTCTCTCCCCATTGAAAGAATGGTGGAGGATTATATGAGTGACCGCATCCAAGTAGGCACGTCACACAGTCCGTACTTATACTGGCAGGAAAAAGAGGCAATTTGGAGGCCCTTGCACAAACTGGCTTTATTCTACCTAAGTTGCCCTCCCACAAGTGTGTACTCCGAAAGAGTGTTTAGTGCCGCCGCTCACCTTGTCAGCAATCGGCGTACGAGGTTACATCCAGAAAATGTGGAGAAGATGATGTTCATTAAAATGAATTATAATCAATTCCTCCGTGGAGACATTGACCAGCAGCAATTGCCTCCACAAAGTACACAGGGAGCTGAGATGGTGGATTCCAGTGGGGACGAATTGATAATCTGTGAGGAGGGGGATGTACACGGTGATATATCGGAGGATGATGATGAGGTGGACATCTTGCCTCTGTAGAGCCAGTTTGTGCAAGGAGAGATTAATTGCTTCTTTTTTGGTGGGGGTCCAAACCAACCCGTCATATCAGTCACAGTCGTGTGGCAGACCCTGTCACTGAAATGATGGGTTGGTTAAAGTGTGCATGTCCTGTTTATACAACATAAGGGTGGGTGGGAGGGCCCAAGGACAATTCCATCTTGCACCTCTTTTTTCTTTTCTTTTTCTTTGCGTCATGTGCTGTTTGGGGAGGGTTTTTTGGAAGGGACATCCTGCGTGACACTGCAGTGCCACTCCTAGATGGGCCCGGTGTTTGTGTCGGCCACTAGGGTCGCTTATCTTACTCACACAGCTACCTCATTGCGCCTCTTTTTTTCTTTGCGTCATGTGCTGTTTGGGGAGGGTTTTTTGGAAGGGACATCCTGCGTGACACTGCAGTGACACTCCTAGATGGGCCCGGTGTTTGTGTCGGCCACTAGGGTCGCTTATCTTACTCACACAGCTACCTCATTGCGCCTCTTTTTTTCTTTGCGTCATGTGCTGTTTGGGGAGGGTTTTTTGGAAGGGACATCCTGCGTGACACTGCAGTGCCACTCCTAGATGGGCCCGGTGTTTGTGTCGGCCACTAGGGTCGCTTATCTTACTCACACAGCGACCTCGGTGCAAATTTTAGGACTAAAAATAATATTGTGAGGTGTGAGGTATTCAGAATAGACTGAAAATGAGTGGAAATTATGGTTTTTGAGGTTAATAATACTTTGGGATCAAAATGACCGCCAAATTCTATGATTTAAGCTGTTTTTTAGGTTTTTTGGAAAAAAACACCCGAATCCAAAACACACCCGAATCCGACAAAAAAAATTCGGTGAGGTTTTGCCAAAACGCGGTCGAACCCAAAACACGGCCGCGGAACCGAACCCAAAACCAAAACACAAAACCCGAAAAATTTCCGGCGCTCATCTCTAGTAAATAGATCTCACCAAAAGGCACCCAGTGTTAGACAATGCTACACAAATTGTGCCAAGTAACTCATAAAGCCCAGCAGCACAAGGCACAGACAATACGATCAGTAAAAATTAGTAAAAGTTAGTATATATATATATATACCCTTTATGAGTTGCAACACTATGCATGGTGGGGCGTATTGTTGTCCTATATTTTTTGCTAAATGATGTAAAAGCTGCAGGAGTCATCTTAAGTCAACAGATGCCCTACTGCCTGCTTTTGTGATCTGCTGCTCCTGAAAACACAGCATCGGATCATCTGCATGAACATCAGACATCTGAATAATCCTGAAGTTATTTAGGATAAACAATGAAATCACGCTGCTGTAGCCAGTGAAACTGCATCTGAGGATGCAGCCACTGGCTTCTGCATGCCCAGCAAATAGGACCAATATGCTCCCATTTTCTGGAAAGCTGCCAGCCACCACCCTCAAACGCTGGCGGTGTGTCAGTCATGCTGCAGCTTTGTGGGCACAACATCGCAGACCCAGATCTGCACATGGGCAGTGCGGCTTCTGCACATTGCAGATATTAAAACATTGGAAATGTCATTAGCATTGACTGTCGTTAACATTGGCCTTAAGTACTGACTACCTGTGAGTAGATAAATGACTAATAAAAGTACTGGGAGTATAGCAAGGTGCTGCATGGGCCTGTTTCCCTATTAATGTATGCTTTCACTTTGCGCACATTGGGGTGTAACACTCACTGGGTCCTTTATGGTGTCCAAACAACGTTCCTATTGGAAAACAGCCTTACACATATCTCAAGGCTGGATGAACTTACCGTAACAAAACAAAATGATCAAGTTTGGCTACTTACCAAGGGCTCTGTTTAGTAAAATATGCAGAAGCCAATCAATAATTACTATTTAAGAGAAAAAGAAGACTCTTGTGTGGGTGCACTCTTTAGAATAGTCAGAAGACAAATAATTTGGAAATATATTAAAACATGTAGGTTTAATGAAATGTATTAAAAGTAACAGTAGTAGTATACAATAAACTACTTAACAAACAATTAACACACAAATAAACATTTAATTAAAACCATCCTACACGCTTCCAATTTAATACATTTTGACTGCCTTACGCCACAGGCTAGGTAGACATTCCGTCTGAGGGCAACACATTTTGGTCCGCCAACATTGGGTATTATTAGCATCAGCGATCATTAAAGAGACCAATTTGTGGGATAGTTTTTATTAAATGTTTATTTAATGGTTTGTTAAGTATGTTATTGGATGCTACTACTGTTACTTTTAATACATATCATTAAACCTACATGTTTTAATATATTTCCAAATTATTGATCTTCTGACTATTCTAAAGAGTGCACCCACACAAGAGTCTTCTTTTTCTCTTAAATAGTAAATGTATTGATTCAATACTGACTCAGGGTGCACCGCCAAGACACCAATTCTAGGATTGATCCTTAGTTTCTAATTGATTTTGGTCTTTCAAGGCCGATTGGCCGAGTATCTGTGGTTTAGTGCGGTAAAACCCACCTTTTCCTTACATGCCAATCAATAATTATCAGCTTTTTTTTTGCATATTTGAATTTGCTGTCTTTATATGAAAACTTCTGCCAAAATAGACCATGTAATTAAGGCATGTACCGGCTAGAAGAAAACTGGGCTGCTGTGGGCTTTTGTTTGTTGCCATCTTTTGAATGGCAAAATACAGCAACAGAAGGCGGAACAAGGAGCATGTGTATAGGGCAAGATTAACAATGGGGCAGATGGAGCTACAGGTTTAGGCCTCCACATAAAAACAAGCTTATGATCCTAGCTGGCCACACAGTCGGCTATAAATGATCAAGTATTACATTTGTTTTTCTAGTTTTTTCATAAAACTTAGCAATTTTTCTATTCTTATGTATTTAGGGAGACAGTGGGGCTGACAGTGTACACTACCATGTGGCTCTTGCGACACCCACACAGCACTGGTCTCAGCTCCCCCCTCATTCTTAATATAGGCCATTTTCATCCCCAGGCCCATCTGGGTCCATGTGTGCAGAGCGGGCCCCCATAGAAAGAGCAGGAAGAGAAATGTCTCTTCACTGCCTTTCTCCAATGACGAGAGACAACTATTATGTTTTTGCTTCTTTCAGCAATATAAAAGTGTTTGTGTGCATTTCCATATGAAACCTAGGGGGGCTGTACAAACAAATGAAAGGGCATTGAAATCAGTGATTTCTCTGCACTTTATATATTAAATATAGGGAAACGATATTTCACTACAATTTAGGTTTTCTGTAACTAAATAGACCTCTAGCATTTTGGATAATTTCGGTAAGTCAAGAAGCACATTTGCTATATTGGTTATGCATGTTGTGGTCAGGAACAGTCACAGAAGAATTATAAAAGACAGAGGGGGTCATTCCGAGTTCATCGCATGTAGCAACTTTTTGCTGCCCATGCGATCAACGAGACGCCGCCTATGGGGGAGGACTTTTTTTTACATAGCAAGGCTGCGAACGCTTGTGCAGCCGCGCTATGCAAAAACATTTTGTGCAGTTTCTGAGTAGCTTTCAACGTACTCACCCGCTGCGATGTCTTCAGCTTATCCGTTCCCGGAATTGACGTCAGACACCCGCCCTGCAAATGCCTGGACACGTCTGCGTTGGAGTCACCACTCCCAGAAAACGATGAGTTGCCACCCCGGAACGCCTTACTGCTGTCAATCTTCTTGCGATCGCGGCAGCGATTGCTTTCTTCGTTCTTCTTGTCATTGCCCAGCGACAGCTGTCGCTGGGCAACGACACGCATGCACATTGCAGCCGCTACGCATGCGCAGAACCGACCTGTTCGCACCGCTGCAAAAAACAGCAGCATATGAACGGGTCAGAATGACCCCCAGAGTGCCCAACGACTATAGTTCCACTGTCCATTTCTGTGCAAATGTGACTCTCTAGGCAAAATTATTTCATGCATCATAAATGAATATATAGTTTTCTACTTAATTTTCATTTTGTTTCTCTTTTAAACTGTCAATGTTTGTAAACCATCCTTCCTGTCATAAGAGAATGCAACAACACATGGGAATAGAGGGCATAAGGGTTTATGTAATAATATTTGGAATGAAGACTGATCTTTTATCTCCACAGCAAATCACCTTTCATTGCAATATATCAAAGAAATATTGCTGCGGCAGCCGAGTGATACACAACTAACTCGTGAAGCCAGCGGGAGCAGTAAAAGTTACCTTACCTATTCACTGTGGCCATAACTTAAATAAAAAATAAAAAATAGTTTATTCAAATATGTAATAAATAAATAAATAAATAAAAATTCTATGTATATATATATATATATATATATATATATATATATATATATATATAAATCCAAGAATAGATCCGGCACTCAAATAGTCAAAAGAACAATCACCTGTGTGCCATTGCAAAAATCCACACATCCACTAAAGTTCAGAATGGTCCACATTTAGAACGGGCAAGGCACTACAGGACTTTTTCAATGAAATAATTTAATGTAAACATGAAAATCAGTACATCACCATGAGCACTTAATCATCAGAACGATGCTGCATTTCGGGCCCCGCAGGGACCCTTCTTCAGGTAGGTGAAAGTGCTGTGAAAAGAGGACAAACATGTTTGTCCTCTTTTCACAGCACTTTCACCTACCTGAAGAAGGGACCCTGCGGGGCCCGAAATGCAGCATCGTTCTGATGATTAAGTGCTCATGGTGATGTACTGATTTTCATGTTTACATTAAATTATTTCATTGAAAAAGTCCTGTAGTGCCTTGCCCGTTCTAAATGTGGACCATTCTGAACTTTAGTGGATATATATATATATATATATCAGAATGTTCCGCTGCAATCCTTGTTATATTGGCTTTGCAAAGCCTTTCATACTGTAAGAACTAGACCCAGTAGTCTTTTCATAAAATAAATGTTATGTCTTAGTTTGAAAAGAAAATGTGACTTAACTGTTGCAAACTTATAATGATTGTAAATTTCCTGTGGGCACAAAACCTACAGTACAGTACAGTATGTATTGTAAGGAATAGACCAAAGCTCTGCTATGCTACTGTACAAGCAGATATTGCTTGTACCGCTTTGTATATTGATTTTAACTTATAACCATGGTGGATCGATGAATACAGAGAATGTCATTACTGGAAGGCTTCAAGCGTCAAAATATTAATCAGCTCTGAAACGTCAGAAATTCTCTAATGAATTTGAGAAAATTCTTTCTATGTAAAGAACAAAATGAACAGCGTATAGTACATGATATTCACAACTCTTGACTCACAATAAAACCAGAATCAATTGTTAGCATATAAGATGTTTTCACTTGAAGTCACTGTTTTACGTAATAAGGGGCTCATTTATAAATGGAAGTATTTGTGGCACGAGAAAGTAGGAAAAGAAACAGAAGCTAGGTGTACCAGTGTGTATTATTTATTATGCCCTGAGATAGCATTGAGATGTGGTTTGACTGCGTTAGTACAACTAGTAGTGTCTGATAAAGTAACAGTAACCTGTTTGCATGCAATACAATAATACAATAATGTAGTGACGAGGCAAGAGAGAACACTGGACCCTATTCAGTAGCCGTCGTTATTGATATGCAGTCGCATTTCACTGCTAAATCCCACACTGTGCATGAGCAGGACCCATACTGCGCGTGTGCGGGCCAGGGAACTGCAATCGCATCTCACTCTGTGAATGCCTCTGCCTGATTGACAGGTAGAGGCGTTCGCGGGGCAGCACTGTAGAGGTGTCGACTCGGCATTGGGCACATGGGCCGACAGAAATGGGTGCAGGTTTAGGGGGCGACTGTGTGACATCACACACGGCCGCTGCAACACAAAAAAATGGCTGCCCTGCGTCTGTCTTCACAGTCTGGTTGCGGAGGCAGGGGGCTTTCACAAAACAGCATTGCGATCGCATCACTGCCAGGTATTTGTATGCTGGGCGGCCTTACCCTGTGCTGGGTATCTGCACAGTTCTAAATGAATGTGAAAGTAGGAATTTCCATATAATATGTAATAAACTACAATCACATATTCAAATACAAAATAAAGTCAATTACATACAAATATGTATTGATTTTCCTTTTTTTATTTTAGAAATTAGCATTGTCTCTTCTGGAGTACTTTAGCGCAAAAGGAAATATCAGTCAATTATTATCAGTTAGATACTAGTAATGCTGCTGCTACTACTCATAGGAGCATATTTTATTGTCCGCAAGGTTTTCCATGTAACAAATTACATGGACCTCGCAACCAATTTTGGATTACAGATGATATGCGAGCTCCTGATACCCGCGGTTTCTAACTAAAAAAAAATTAGTGTAGGGTTTTCTGCTTTGAAAACTCCACGGTGCAAGAAAAAAAGAAAAAAAAAGAAAGAAGGTCTCACCTGCTCCAGATGTTCTGCCGTCATCTGTGCCTGGGTGCTGCATCCTCTGCTCACTGAACCGGCTCCTGCTCTCCCCTGCATCATGAAGGAAGCCGGCCAGAGACGTTAGGTGTAGTGTAGTATATGCAGGGATGGGGGTGCATGATCATGGCAGTAGTGTAGCATGTGCAGGAGGGGGGTGCAGGGTAGTGACAGTAATGTAGTCTAGTGAATGCAAGGGGGCTGCAGGGTGAGAGGTAGTATACTGTGCAGGGATGGGGTGCATGGTCTATGCAGTAGTGTAGTGGAGCATGTGCAGGAGGGGGGAGCAGGGTAGTGGCAGTAATGTAGTCTAGTGGATGCAAGGGGGCTGCAGGGTGAGAGGTAGTATACTGTGCAGGGATCGGGTGCAGGGGTAGTACATACCTGTCCTGTGGCTGGTTGGTCCCTGATCGCTGTCTTTCTACTCAAGACCCACTTCTTCACACTTCTTCACCAAACCCAGCCAAATCTCATCCTAACCCTCTGTTCCACGCTCTCTATGTACCCCGTCTGTGTCACCCCTGTCTGTTTACCCCTCCCCTTTAGATTGTAAGATCTCACGAGCAGGGCCCTCTTCCCTCATGTGCTTATCCTTTTTCTTACTTCAATAATCTTCAGCTGTACCACATCCAGCAGTCTTCTGCCACCTGATACTTATTACAGTGTTATCTGCTGATGTAGCTATGTATATTTACCCTGTACTTGTCCTATACTTCATCAACTGTAAGTTGCTGTTTTCCTGTTTTTGATTATTAATTTATGTACTCTGTAATTGGGCGCTGCGGAACCCTTTTGGCGCCATATAAAGGATAAGGATAATAATAATAATAATAATAATAATAATAATAATACTCTTGAAGCTGGAGAAGAGAACCAGAGGGGAAGGCAGCACTGCAGTAGGTGAGTAATTAAGCTAATTAATTGAAAACTTCCAATTACTTCATTAATCATAAAGGAGGAAGGTGGGGTTGCTGCAGGGGAGAAAGAGATGCTTAATTCCAAGATTCAAGACTATACAGCTGGAACAAAGAATTCCTGGAAGGGTTATATGCCAATTCTTTTTTATTTCGATTGACTAAAAAAAGATGGAGATTCCAGTTAGGCAGTAAGACGCCCATCGCTACATACTGCATAAAATAACCGCAATCAGATTTACAGATCAATATTCAGTCAGCAAACCAGAAGCTGGTGACATATACTGCAGAATCCAGTAAAAACATGTTTGGTGATTTGCAAGATGATGTACTCTTCTATACTTATCATAGGGGAATCTATGATTTCAGTGAGTTTGCAATATCTGAGGAGATTTGGAAGTCTGGTGATTTATAGATCAGTTTGCCTTTTCTAGAGTCACATATACGTATATCAGTAACCCCAATTACTACTATTTCTACAAAATATCCTTCTTCCATTAATTAATATGACAGTCCCAATGGACCTGATTCAGGTCCGGCCAGTAGTGCGGTTCATGCCGCAAAGTACAGATATTTGGTACTTTGCTCATGCACTGGACCCATATTGCGCATACTGTATACAGTATGGGTCTGTGACGTCGGAAGCAGATCAGCAGCAGACTGTCAACGATTGACAGTCTGCTGTCATTGGGGGGAGTAGCGGAGTGGTGACAGCTGCTGTACCCCCAAACAGAGGTCTGTTGCCTCCATTTTGGAGTAGTGACGAGGCCAGGATCTCCGTTGGAAGAAGGAGATTTCCTGGCCTCTTTGTTGGATGGTGTCTCAGGTGATCTCTATTGCAAGCAGATGTCATTTACTTATATCAGGCGCTTCTTGCAGCATTAACATATTAGTGCTGTAGCAGCTGCTTCCATGTAAGCAGCTGCAAAAGCACCTCCAACCACATCTGAATCAGGCCCAATATGTACAGAAGTAAACAATTCTGAGAATTGCTAGCAGCGCCGTAACTAGGTGTGTGCAGAAGGGGCATTACCCACAGCGCACACCTAGTTAGAGCGCAAATTCCCCTTGCGCTAGACTGCCTGTCCCTGTTTACTGCACTCCCATGGCCCACCCTCTCTCTTGGCCTCTGTGTACTGTGCTCATACGGCCCCTCCTCCATCGGCCCCCGTGTACTGCGCTCCAGCGGCCCGCCACCTCTCTTTGCCCCCGTGTGCTCAGCTGTGCTCCCACGGCCTGCCCCCTCTCTTGGTCCCCCTGTGTTGCGCTCCCGCGGCCCGCCCCCTCTCTTGGCCTGCAGTGCAGTCTACAGAGGGAGCGCTGGGTCAAGAGCCGGCAGCAGCACAGCCACAGGAAGAAGGAGAAATCATGTAAGTGGTTGCCCACACACTACACTACATTACACTAAAGTACACTACACTACACTAAAGTACACTACACTACATTACACTACAGTACACTACACTACACTAAAGTACACTACGCTACATTACACTACAGTACACTACACTAAAGTACACTACACTACAGTACACTACATTACAGCCTAAGGGTAGTGGGGCTGTAAGGTGCTCTGCCTGCCGTAATGAGTAAAAGGGGGCTCCACCTGCCATAATGTGTAAAAAGGGGGACTGGCTCCCGTAATGTGTAAAAAGGGGATGCTGTCTGCCGTAATGTGTAAAAAGGGGATGCTGTCTGCCGTAAAGTGTAAAAAAGAGGATGCTGTCTGCCGTAATGTGTAAAAGGGGCTCTACCTGGTGTAGTAGCGCTACTGTGCACCGTAATATGAATTGGTATTATTTTGTGACCACACCCCTTCTCCATGAAGCCACGCCTCTATATTTTTCATGTGCGCCTGCGGCACACATTGCCCCTATTTTACATAAAGGGGCGATGCCGATGCCATGTCTTGCACACAGCGCCAAAATGTCTACTTACAGCACTGATTGCTAAACACACAGTATCTGTAATAAAGCAGTTGTTTTGGTTACTACAGTTAACACATTGAAGGTAAGCACCTATTTACTGTACTGGTTAGCCTACTAATGGTTTGATATATTTAATTTTTTTTAATCTAATATATTCTTTGCTAGCAAGAGATGAATTGTCTGTGCTGCACCATGACAACAGGAACAATGTTCAGCGCTGAACTCAGGAAAACTCTCTTCCATATCACACATGGCATAACAGTGTCTCTGCTTTATTTCAGAAACCCCAAACCATTGAGATCCGGTAAACAGCATGGGAAGCTGCAGGTGATATATCCATGTCAGTGCCTTATATTTCTTGGACTTTGACTTTGTGTGATTACTGATTACTGCTATTGTTTGATAATTTTATTGCGCATGTATGTGTGTGTGTGTGTGTGTGTGTGTGTGTGTGTGTGTGTGTGTGTGTATGTGTGAGTGTGGATAGATAGATAGATAGATAGATAGATAGGATAGCAGCTGCGGCACTCAGTGGACTTCACAAATCATATAAATTTACTCTGTGTCCACACCAGTATGAGCTTTCGGATATTTTAATCCTTCAGCAGAAAACGGTTTGATGAACAGGCAAGTTTCTACACTGAGAGATTTAATGAAAGGGGCTACCCAGAGAAACTTGTAACAACGGCTAGATAAAACGCAAGAGCAAGAGAAAGAAATAGCTTACTCCAGTATAAGAAAAAGGAGAAGAATAGGAGAATTTTCTGCCCCCTTGTTACTCAATTCAGTGCAGGGTTTCGAGAATTGGAAAAGATAGCTAAGAAAAATTGGCATATCCTTCAATTAGATACAGTCCTTGGGCCCGAACTTCCGAAGAAACCTGAAATTATTTACAATTGGCTAAAACAGTAAAATCGCTGATATTTAGAAGTAAACTGCAGAAAATTCAAGGGGATAAGACTGAAAACTTCCTGGGAGGAATAAAAGGTTTCTTTAGCTGTGGTAACTGCAAGGTCTGTAGTGTGGCAGAAAAAGGAAAAAAGACATTTATAGGGAGTGGGAATCAGACTCCTCCCAATAAAATTAAATCTTTCATTAATTGCAACAGCTCTTTCTGTATATACATACTTAGCTGCCCATGTGGGTTAAGATATGTTGGTAAGACCAAAAGGGTGCTGAAGATCAGAATCTTGGAGCATACCCGGAATATAAAAAAACGGGTTCTAAATCATAGTGTCCCCCGACATTTTGCTGAATGTCACAACGCCGATCCTAGCTTACTTAGATTCATGGGAATTGAACATGTACCCCATAATAAGGATGGGGGAAATAGGGAGGAACAACTGCTGAAACGGGAGACTTTTTGGATCTTGTCTTTGGACACGCTGATCCCCAGGGGTCTAAACGAGACATATGAAATCACCCCTTTCATTAGACAGAGATGAGACTTTGATGAAGAAATCTGCTAAGTGATAAATGTATTTCTTTATTCATATGAGATAATTAATTAGTATTCACCTTTTCACCTTCATGCTAAAACTGATTAGTATCAAAAGGGGCAAGAGAGAGTTAAAAAAATCTGTGTCTAGTATGTCTAATTTGAAGGTTGAAATTTAGCATACAAAGAAATGCATTATATTTTGATGACTCCTATTCTCATTTTCATTATCTTTATATCATCTATTCTTCAGTATGCTTCCATTTCTAGGTGTTCCTGGATATACACTGCTCAAAAAAATAAAGGGAACACTGAACAACACAATGTAACTCCCAAGTCAATCACACTTCTGTGAAATCAAACTGTCCACTTAGGAAGCAACACTGATTGACAATCAATTTCACATGCTGTTGTGCAAATGGAATAGACAACAGGTGGGAATTATAGGCAATTAGCAAGACACCCCCAATAAAGGAGTTGTTCTGCAGGTGGTGACCACAGACCACTTCTCAGCTCCTATGATTTCTGGCTGATGTTTTGGTCACTTTTGAAAGCTGGCAGTGCTTTCACTCTAGTGGTAGCATGAGACGGAGTCTACAACACACACAAGTGGCTCAGGTAGTGCAGCTCATCCAGGATGGCACATCAATGCGAGCTGTGGCAAGAAGGTTTGCTGTGTCTGTCAGCGTAGTGTCCAGAGCATGGAGGCACTACCAGGAGACAGGCCAGTACATCAGGAGACGTGGAGGAGGCCGTAGGAGCGCAACAACCCAGCACCAGGACCGCTACCTCCGCCTTTGTGCAAGGAGGAACAGGAGGAGCACTGCCAGAGCCCTGCAAAATGACCTCCAGCAAGCCACAAATGTGCATGTGTTTACTAAAACGATCAAAAACAGACTCCATGAGGGTGGTATGAGGGCCCGACGTCCACAGGTAGGGGTTGTGGTTACAGCACAACACCGTGCAGGACGTTTGGCATTTGCCAGAGAACACCAAGATTGGCAAATTCGCCACTGGCGCCCTGTTCTCTTCACAGATGTAAGCAGATTCTCACTGAGCACATGTGACAGACGTGACAGAGTCTGGAGACGCCAAGGAGAACGTTCTGCAGCCTTCAACATCCTCCAGCATGACCGGTTTGGCAGTGGGTCAGTAATGGTGTGGGGTGGCATTTCTTTGGGGGGCCACACAGCCCTACATGTGCTCGCCAGAGGTAGCCTGACTGCCATTAGGTACCGAGATGAGATCCTCAGACCCCTTGTGAGACCATATGCTGGTGCGGTTGGCCCTGGGTTCCTCCTAATGCAAGACAATGCTAGACCTCATGTGGCTGGAGTGTGTCAGCAGTTCCTGCAAAACGAAGGCATTGATGCTATGGACTGGCCCACCCGTTCCCCAGTCCTGAATCCAATTGAGCACATCTGGGACATAATGTCTCGCTCCATCCACCAATGCCACGTTGCACCACAGACTGTCCAGGAGTTGGCGGATGCTTTAGTCCAGGTCTGGGAGGAGATCCCTCAGGAGACCATCCGCCACCTCATCAGGAGCATGCCCAGGCGTTGTATGGAGGTCGTACAGGCACGTGGAGGCCACACACACTACTGAGCCCCATTTTGACTTGTTTTAAGTACATTACATCATAGTTGGATCAGCCTGTAGTGTGTTTTTCCACTTTAATTTTGAGTGTGACTCCAAATCCAGACCTCCATGGGTTAATAAATTTGATTTCCAT